>NC_143092.1:9481250-9791458 GCF_061535455.1 Colias philodice
AATTTAGTTAGACTTAACTTAGAAAAAAAAATAAGATTATAAATTATAATATATAGTTATATGAAGATACTAGCGGTCCGCCCCGGCTTCGCCCGTGGTACATATCTACGTTTTCTCTACATAAAAACCATCCTCGTACTTCAAGGAATATAATAAAAAAAGAATTGTCGAAATCGGTTCAGCCGTTCTCGAGTTATGCGCTTACCAACACATTTTGCGATTCATTTTATGTAAGAAGATTAGAACATTTCTATAGTCGAATTACCAAACAAATTTATTATACAACTAGAACAAATAGCCCCAACGTGCGAAACTATGGCATTGTCAACTATGACATTTTGTTTCGGGCGGTTTAAAATACGAATGAATGATTCGTGAGTCGGTCAGTTAAAGGTCGATTTGTTAATGGTCTTTTAAATTTCCTTCTTGGAACCTGTAGAGTTGACAACCGACAACGATGTTAAAATACATGTTTATTTTGAAGCTCCGTTAATAAATGTCTGATTTAGAAAATATTGGTGAAATTGGGTCATAATATTACACTGCATTAGGTTTAAGCTAAAAATAAAACACGATTTACTTCAATCTGAGACGTGGGAAGGTTAGGTTAGTTTAGGTTTCCCAGCGTTATAATAAGGGTTAAACTTACCTGCACCGGACAGAATAGATTCATTTTTTCTCTTGAAATGTCTGCGGAACGTTGCCATTAAAACTTCTTTTTTATTCTTCAGCTCCTTGACACTTCTGTGCATGATAACGCTGAGGTTAGTCCAAGCTTCGGTGATTTTTTGTCTATTCTTATAGTTGGGATCTTTAAAATTCCAAAGACATGGTTCATTCTTGTACGCCTCCAGAAATTTAAGTGTCATTGCTGCTGACCAAATTGACATTTTTTACGATATAATCAACGAAAAGCAAATCACAAATAATTACGTCCGCCTCACACAAGCTCGCGCGCATACGTGGCGCATACCAGAGTAGGTACAGTGTTGCCAGCACACAGAAAAAAAAATCTCCAGCTTTCTTCATATTTTAACCTAAAAAAATCTCCAAAATTCACTAACTAATTCATTTTATCAAGGGTTAAGTATTAAATAAAATTACAAGTTATTTGTTAAGGAACATAATTTTAATCATAACAATAATAATTATTAATCTTGGTTACAAGTTAAAAAGCAACATAAGTATTTAAAAAACAATTTTACTTAAGTAAATCAAAACGTTAGGTTAGAAATCCACATTAAATACTTCGTTTGGTATTTCTTCGTCATCTTGACACGGTGACGGATCCACTGATGTAGACGGTTGAGATGGATCAATTTTTGAGTAGGTATTTCAAATTTCTGCCAACAGCAGAGATCACATCGCTCGGGAGCTCATAGCTATAACAGGTTTTCTTCATTATTTTTAGTTGGTTTCTTATGAAGAGAATACTATTTAAAGTATTTACAGCCATTTTGTTTCTTAGTTTATTTTTAACAATATTCATAGCACTAAATGCTCTTTCCACTTCAGCATTTGAATGAGGAAGGGACATTGCAGATAAAGCGAGATCAGATAACTCTTGAAAGGTATTAATTCCTGCAGCGTTTCTGTAATTTCGAACTTCAATCCAAAAGTCAATAACGTCATGTGTAGCTGTCCATTGCACAAAATTTACTCCATGCCACTGTTGCAGCAATTTGTCTATTGTCTCGTCATCAAATCCGAGTTGAACGCGAGAAATGAACGCCTCTCTTTTATTCTATTTATAAACAATGTGTCTAATGTCTATATCATACATAAATAATTTCCTGTCATTTGGTGAAAGTTCACTCAGTTTTTTTGCTAATAATTTCCCATAAAGGTCGCAGTCATCGTCTTCTTTTGGCGGTGGTGGTGGATATTCCTTCTGTCTCTTCCTTAAAATATTAGATAATTGTCCAAATGCAGTGGACATTTGCTGTTCCGGTGTGTTGAAAGACACAGCGGAACGACGACGGAGCACTGGGTTTGGTGTGGGGAGAGCACCACAACCAACTTCACCAACTTCTTCTTTGTCTGGTTCTTCTGGCAATGTTCTCAGAAATAAATAAATTATTTTCTTCGAATGTCGTGTAACCTTTGGGCTTGGAACTAATTTAGGCTTTGATGAACGGAATACAATGATACAAAATAAATATAGATATAGGTTATATATATACATATATATGTATGATATAGACACATTGTTTATATATGTGAGATTTATAGTATGTGACTGATTAGGGGCTGAGTGGGGAAATGAACGCCTCTCTTTTATTCTATTTATAAACAATGTGTCTAATGTCTATATCATACATAAATAATTTCCTGTCATTTGGTGAAAGTTCACTCAGTTTTTTTGCTAATAATTTCCCATAAAGGTCGCAGTCATCGTCTTCTTTTGGTGGTGGTGGTGGATATTCCTTCTGTCTCTTCCTTAAAATATTAGATAATTTCCCAGCGTTTCCCAGCGTTATAATAAGGGTTAAACTTACCTGCACCGGACAGAATAGAATCATTTTTTCTCTTGAAATGTCTGCGGAACGTTGCCATTAAAACTTCTTTTTTATTCTTCAGCTCCTTAACACTTCTGTGCATGATAACGCTGAGGTTAGTCCAAGCTTCGGTGATTTTTGTCTATTCTTATAGTTGGGATCTTTAAAATTCCAAAGACATGGTTCATTCTTGTACGCCTCCAGAAATTTAAGTGTCATTGCTGCTGACCAAATTGACATTTTTTACGATATAATCAACGAAAAGCAAATCACAAATAATTACGTCCGCCTCACACAAGCTCGCGCGCATACGTGGCGCATACCAGAGTAGGTACAGTGTTGCCAGCACACAGAAAAAAAAATCTCCAGCTTTCTTCATATTTTAACCTAAAAAAATCTCCAAAATTCACTAACTAATTAATTTTATCAAGGGTTAAGTATTAAATAAAATTACAAGTTATTTGTAAAGGAACATAATTTTAATCATAACAATAATAATTATTAATCTTGGTTACAAGTTAAAAAGCAACATAAGTATTTTAAAAACAATTTTACTTAAGTAAATCAAAACGTTAGGTTAGAAATCCACATTAAATACTTCGTTTGGTATTTCTTCGTCATCTTGACACGGTGACGGATCCACTGATGTAGACGGTTGAGATGGATCAATTTTTGAGTAGGTATTTCAAATTTCTGCCAACAGCAGAGATCACATCGCTCGGGAGCTCATAGCTATAACAGGTTTTCTTCATTATTTTTAGTTGGTTTCTTATGAAGAGAATACTATTTAAAGTATTTACAGCCATTTTGTTTCTTAGTTTATTTTTAACAATATTCATAGCACTAAATGCTCTTTCCACTTCAGCATTTGAATGAGGAAGGGACATTGCAGATAAAGCGAGATCAGATAACTCTTGAAAGGTATTAATTCCTGCAGCGTTTCTGTAATTTCGAACTTCAATCCAAAAGTCAATAACGTCATGTGTAGCTGTCCATTGCACAAAATTTACTCCATGCCACTGTTGCAGCAATTTGTCTATTGTCTCGTCATCAAATCCGAGTTGAACGCGAGAAATGAACGCCTCTCTTTTATTCTATTTATAAACAATGTGTCTAATGTCTATATCATACATACATAATTTCCTGTCATTTGGTGAAAGTTCACTCAGTTTTTTTGCTAATAATTTCCCATAAAGGTCGCAGTCATCGTCTTCTTTTGGCGGTGGTGGTGGATATTCCTTCTGTCTCTTCCTTAAAATATTAGATAATTGTCCAAATGCAGTGGACATTTGCCGTTCCGGTGTGTTGAAAGACACAGCGGAACGACGACGGAGAACGGACGGTTTTGGTGTGGCTCTCCCCACTTCACCAACTTCTTCACTATCAACATCACCAACTTCTTCTGGCAATGTTCTCAGAAATAAATAAATTATTTACTTCGAATGTCGTGTTACCTTTGGGCTTGGAACTTATTTAGGCTTTGATGAACGGAATACAATGATACAAAATAAATATAGATATAGGTTATATATATACATATATATGTATGATATAGACACATTGTTTATATATGTGAGATTTATAGTATGTGACTGATTAGGGGCTGAGTGGGGAAATGAACGCCTCTCTTTTATTCTATTTATAAACAATGTGTCTAATGTCTTTATCATACATAAATAATTTCCTGTCATTTGGTGAAAGTTCACTCAGTTTTTTTGCTAATAATTTCCCATAAAGGTCGCAGTCATCGTCTTCTTTTGGTGGTGGTGGTGGATATTCCTTCTGTCTCTTCCTTAAAATATTAGATAATTGTCCAAATGCAGTGGACATTTGCCGTTTCGGTGTGTTGAAAGACACAGCGGAACGACGACGGAGAACGGACGGTTTTGGTGTGGCTCTCCCCACTTCACCAACTTCTTCACTATCAACTTCACCAACTTCTTCTGGCAATGTTCTCAGAAATAAATAAATTATTTACTTCGAATGTCGTGTTACCTTTGGGCTTGGAACTTATTTAGGCTTTGATGAACGGAATACAATGATACAAAATAAATATAGATATAGGTTATATATATACATATATATGTATGATATAGACACATTGTTTATATATGTGAGATTTATAGTATGTGACTGATTAGGAGCTGAGTGGGGAAATGAACGCCTCTCTTTTATTATATTTATAAACAATGTGTCTAATGTCTATATCATACATAAATAATTTCCTGTCATTTGGTGAAAGTTCACTCAGTTTTTTTGCTAATAATTTCCCATAAAGGTCGCAGTCATCGTCTTCTTTTGGTGGTGGTGGTGGATATTCCTTCTGTCTCTTCCTTAAAATATTAGATAATTTCCCAGCGTTTCCCAGCGTTATAATAAGGGTTAAACTTACCTGCACCGGACAGAATAGAATCATTTTTTCTCTTGAAATGTCTGCGGAACGTTGCCATTAAAACTTCTTTTTTATTCTTCAGCTCCTTAACACTTCTGTGCATGATAACGCTGAGGTTAGTCCAAGCTTCGGTGATTTTTTGTCTATTCTTATAGTTGGGATCTTTAAAATTCCAAAGACATGGTTCATTCTTGTACGCCTCCAGAAATTTAAGTGTCATTGCTGCTGACCAAATTGACATTTTTTACGATATAATCAACGAAAAGCAAATCACAAATAATTACGTCCGCCTCACACAAGCTCGCGCGCATACGTGGCGCATACCAGAGTAGGTACAGTGTTGCCAGCACACAGAAAAAAAAATCTCCAGCTTTCTTCATATTTTAACCTAAAAAAATCTCCAAAATTCACTAACTAATTAATTTTATCAAGGGTTAAGTATTAAATAAAATTACAAGTTATTTGTAAAGGAACATAATTTTAATCATAACAATAATAATTATTAATCTTAGTTACAAGTTAAAAAGCAACGTAAGTATTTAAAAAACAATTTTACTTAAGTAAATCAAAACGTTAGGTTAGAAATCCACATTGACACGGTGACGGATCCACTGATGTAGACGGTTGAGATGGATCAATTTTTGAGTAGGTATTTCAAATTTCTGCCAACAGCAGAGATCACATCGCTCGGGAGCTCATAGCTATAACAGGTTTTCTTCATTATTTTTAGTTGGTTTCTTATGAAGAGAATACTATTTAAAGTATTTACAGCCATTTTGTTTCTTAGTTTATTTTTAACAATATTCATAGCACTAAATGCTCTTTCCACTTCAGCATTTGAATGAGGAAGGGACATTGCAGATAAAGCGAGATCAGATAACTCTTGAAAGGTATTAATTCCTGCAGCGTTTCTGTAATTTCGAACTTCAATCCAAAAGTCAATAACGTCATGTGTAGCTGTCCATTGCACAAAATTTACTCCATGCCACTGTTGCAGCAATTTGTCTATTGTCTCGTCATCAAATCCGAGTTGAACGCGAGAAATGAACGCCTCTCTTTTATTCTATTTATAAACAATGTGTCTAATGTCTATATCATACATACATAATTTCCTGTCATTTGGTGAAAGTTCACTCAGTTTTTTTGCTAATAATTTCCCATAAAGGTCGCAGTCATCGTCTTCTTTTGGCGGTGGTGGTGGATATTCCTTCTGTCTCTTCCTTAAAATATTAGATAATTGTCCAAATGCAGTGGACATTTGCCGTTCCGGTGTGTTGAAAGACACAGCGGAACGACGACGGAGAACGGACGGTTTTGGTGTGGCTCTCCCCACTTCACCAACTTCTTCACTATCAACATCACCAACTTCTTCTGGCAATGTTCTCAGAAATAAATAAATTATTTACTTCGAATGTCGTGTTACCTTTGGGCTTGGAACTTATTTAGGCTTTGATGAACGGAATACAATGATACAAAATAAATATAGATATAGGTTATATATATACATATATATGTATGATATAGACACATTGTTTATATATGTGAGATTTATAGTATGTGACTGATTAGGGGCTGAGTGGGTAAATGAACGCCTCTCTTTTATTCTATTTATAAACAATGTGTCTAATGTCTATATCATACATAAATAATTTCCTGTCATTTGGTGAAAGTTCACTCAGTTTTTTTGCTAATAATTTCCCATAAAGGTCGCAGTCATCGTCTTCTTTTGGTGGTGGTGGTGGATATTCCTTCTGTCTCTTCCTTAAAATATTAGATAATTGTCCAAATGCAGTGGACATTTGCCGTTCCGGTGTGTTGAAAGACACAGCGGAACGACGACGGAGAACGGACGGTTTAGGTGTGGCTCTCCCCACTTCACCAACTTCTTCACTATCAACTTCACCAACTTCTTCTGGCAATGTTCTCAGAAATAAATAAATTATTTACTTCGAATGTCGTGTTACCTTTGGGCTTGGAACTTATTTAGGCTTTGATGAACGGAATACAATGATACAAAATAAATATAGATATAGGTTATACTAGCTTCCGCCCGCGACTCCGTTCGCGCGGATGTCGGTCTTCGCGTGGATGGTTCATTTCTCCATTTTGAGTAACTCTGACAATAACATCTTATAAATATCTATTGGACTCAAATACGGCTAGGCCTATAATAATACCCAACGTGTATTCGCTGTTCTACAGAACAACGTCTATGGATAAAACTGAAAAATTAAGATTATTTTTTTTCTTCGTATTTTTTTCAGGATAAAAAGTATCCTATTTTACGCCCAGGATAATAAGGTATAATTATACCAAGTTTCATCGAAATCGAACCGTTTGTTTTCACGTGATGTCTTCACATACAGACAGACAGACAGACAGACAGACAGACAGACAGACAGACAGACAAAAATTTTTTTAATCACATATTTGGGTTTGGTATCGATCCAGTAACACCCCCTGCTATTTATTTTTTCAATATTTTCAATGTACAGAATTGACCCTTCTACAGATTTATTATATGTATAGATATATACATATATATGTATGATATAGACACATTGTTTATATATGTGAGATTTATAGTATGTGACTGATTAGGGGCTGAGTGGGGAAATGAACGCCTCTCTTTTATTCTATTTATAAACAATGTGTCTAATGTCTATATCATACATAAATAATTTCCTGTCATTTGGTGAAAGTTCACTCAGTTTTTTTGCTAATAATTTCCCATAAAGGTCGCAGTCATCGTCTTCTTTTGGTGGTGGTGGTGGATATTCCTTCTGTCTCTTCCTTAAAATATTAGATAATTTCCCAGCGTTTCCCAGCGTTATAATAAGGGTTAAACTTACCTGCACCGGACAGAATAGAATCATTTTTTCTCTTGAAATGCCTGCGGAACGTTGCCATTAAAACGTCTTTTTTATTCTTCAGCTCCTTGACACTTCTGTGCATGATAACGCTGAGGTTAGTCCAAGCTTCGGTGATTTTTTGTCTATTCTTATAGTTGGGATCTTTAAAATTCCAAAGACATGGTTCATTCTTGTACGCCTCCAGAAATTTAAGTGTCATTGCTGCTGACCAAATTGACATTTTTTACGATATAATCAACGAAAAGCAAATCACAAATAATTACGTCCGCCTCACACAAGCTCGCGCGCATACGTGGCGCATACCAGAGTAGGTACAGTGTTGCCAGCACACAGAAAAAAAAATCTCCAGCTTTCTTCATATTTTAACCTAAAAAAAATCTCCAAAATTCACTAACTAATTCATTTTATCAAGGGTTAAGTATTAAATAAAATTACAAGTTATTTGTTAAGGAACATAATTTTAATCATAACAATAATAATTATTAATCTTGGTTACAAGTTAAAAAGCAACATAAGTATTTTAAAAACAATTTTACTTAAGTAAATCAAAACGTTAGGTTAGAAATCCACATTAAATACTTCGTTTGGTATTTCTTCGTCATCTTGACACGGTGACGGATCCACTGATGTAGACGGTTGAGATGGATCAATTTTTGAGTAGGTATTTCAAATTTCTGCCAACAGCAGAGATCACATCGCTCGGGAGCTCATAGCTATAACAGGTTTTCTTCATTATTTTTAGTTGGTTTCTTATGAAGAGAATACTATTTAAAGTATTTACAGCCATTTTGTTTCTTAGTTTATTTTTAACAATATTCATAGCACTAAATGCTCTTTCCACTTCAGCATTTGAATGAGGAAGGGACATTGCAGATAAAGCGAGATCAGATAACTCTTGAAAGGTATTAATTCCTGCAGCGTTTCTGTAATTTCGAACTTCAATCCAAAAGTCAATAACGTCATGTGTAGCTGTCCATTGCACAAAATTTACTCCATGCCACTGTTGCAGCAATTTGTCTATTGTCTCGTCATCAAATCCGAGTTGAACGCGAGAAATGAACGCCTCTCTTTTATTCTATTTATAAACAATGTGTCTAATGTCTATATCATACATAAATAATTTCCTGTCATTTGGTGAAAGTTCACTCAGTTTTTTTGCTAATAATTTCCCATAAAGGTCGCAGTCATCGTCTTCTTTTGGCGGTGGTGGTGGATATTCCTTCTGTCTCTTCCTTAAAATATTAGATAATTGTCCAAATGCAGTGGACATTTGCCGTTCCGGTGTGTTGAAAGACACAGCGGAACGACGACGGAGAACGGACGGTTTTGGTGTGGCTCTCCCCACTTCACCAACTTCTTCACTATCAACTTCACCAACTTCTTCTGGCAATGTTCTCAGAAATAAATAAATTATTTACTTCGAATGTCGTGTTACCTTTGGGCTTGGAACTTATTTAGGCTTTGATGAACGGAATACAATGATACAAAATAAATATAGATATAGGTTATATATATACATATATATGTATGATATAGACACATTGTTTATATATGTGAGATTTATAGTATGTGACTGATTAGGGGCTGAGTGGGGAAATGAACGCCTCTCTTTTATTCTATTTATAAACAATGTGTCTAATGTCTATATCATACATAAATAATTTCCTGTCATTTGGTGAAAGTTCACTCAGTTTTTTTGCTAATAATTTCCCATAAAGGTCGCAGTCATCGTCTTCTTTTGGTGGTGGTGGTGGATATTCCTTCTGTCTCTTCCTTAAAATATTAGATAATTTCCCAGCGTTTCCCAGCGTTATAATAAGGGTTAAACTTACCTGCACCGGACAGAATAGAATCATTTTTTCTCTTGAAATGTCTGCGGAACGTTGCCATTAAAACTTCTTTTTTATTCTTCAGCTCCTTAACACTTCTGTGCATGATAACGCTGAGGTTAGTCCAAGCTTCGGTGATTTTTTGTCTATTCTTATAGTTGGGATCTTTAAAATTCCAAAGACATGGTTCATTCTTGTACACCTCCAGAAATTTAAGTGTCATTGCTGCTGACCAAATTGACATTTTTTACGATATAATCAACGAAAAGCAAATCACAAATAATTACGTCCGCCTCACACAAGCTCGCGCGCATACGTGGCGCATACCAGAGTAGGTACAGTGTTGCCAGCACACAGAAAAAAAAAATCTCCAGCTTTCTTCATATTTTAACCTAAAAAAATCTCCAAAATTCACTAACTAATTAATTTTATCAAGGGTTAAGTATTAAATAAAATTACAAGTTATTTGTAAAGGAACATAATTTTAATCATAACAATAATAATTATTAATCTTAGTTACAAGTTAAAAAGCAACATAAGTATTTAAAAAACAATTTTACTTAAGTAAATCAAAACGTTAGGTTAGAAATCCACATTAAATACTTCGTTTGGTATTTCTTCGTCATCTTGACACGGTGACGGATCCACTGATGTAGACGGTTGAGATGGATCAATTTTTGAGTAGGTATTTCAAATTTCTGCCAACAGCAGAGATCACATCGCTCGGGAGCTCATAGCTATAACAGGTTTTCTTCATTATTTTTAGTTGGTTTCTTATGAAGAGAATACTATTTAAAGTATTTACAGCCATTTTGTTTCTTAGTTTATTTTTAACAATCTTAGATTACAAAATAAAATACAGATGGAGCATGACAACCACCCGTCGCCCTTTTTCGATCGTGAATGTGATTATTTGTATAGTGCAATAAAGGTTCATGATCATTATAAGATAATTTTAATAAGCATAATACTTTTTTTTTGTTACTTTTATATAGCTTAAAAACGTCAGAGTCGTTTTCGCCCGCGATTTAATTCATTTGAACTCCGTGATGGATATGACAAAATTATTATTATTCAGGAATTATATTTATTTATTATCCAGTAAAGCAGCTGACAGTGTGGATGTCGTAAGGTGTCACTGAAAATCAGTGTTAAGGTATTATGCCTCAGGTATCCTGAGTGGCTTCCTTTTTTAGCGCAAGCAACCATACATAAATTTATGTTTTCTATTACCTATTATTCATAATTTACAATGCTAATGTTGTGTGTTTGTGTGTATTGGAATAAATGGTTTCTTCCTTCTTTCTTTCTAAAAATAAAATGTCCCGTGTTCCAGACTAAAAACTACCGCTATCCGCATTCATATATTTTGAAAATAAAAAATAATATAGGTAATATTGTAATTTTGAAACATTTTTTTTATGTAATTTATTTAATTAAAAATTTATCGTTTATGTAACAAAAGAATTTTTACAATATTATAAAAAATTATCATAAACAAATATTTATATTAAAATTAAACCCTGACAGCTAATTTATGTAGCCAACGTCACTAACACCACTACCATAATAATTCAGATGATTGCAATGTCACCTCATAAATCAAAATCGGTTCAGCGGTTTATCCGCTCATATGCTTTGCGCAACCACAGTTGCAAAAATAAAATACGCTAAATAGCTTGCAAAAAAAATAAAGGTAGCCTACTTTGCTAGTGCTCTGGAACGTGCGCCGCGCGTTCGACGCACCGCTATTAAAACTTAATTTATGACTTCCGCGAGAGGAGTACTTCAAATATATTGACTGTAATCGATTGCTATTGTAATAATACTATACAAAACTGTGTTATTTTTACAATATATGATTACCGTATACCTTAAAAAGTTATGAAATCGTCTAAAGTCTACTAACTTTTAAAGTCGTCTTTATTACATATTTATTACAACGGTCACTAAAATATTACTTTATAACAATAAAACTCATGTTAGAGAATAATCTGGTAAGTAAACACGAGTAGAAATCAATAAAATACAACAATTACGGCATATTTTAACACTTCCTTGTAAGACACGTAAGATACAAACTAAGATATTCCCAAAATTCTGTTTGAAAGGTTGGTAGTACTGGGGAGAAATAGACGAATCAATTAGTTGTCTTTGGTTTAAATACGTAAAAATTAGACTCTGAGAGTATGAAATAGAGTTTATAATCAATTGAAATAAGAAAGTCGCTTTGCAACCACAGTTGCGCGAAACAAGATTCTCGATCGTGTTTTTGCAACTGTGGTTGCGCGTAGCTAAGTAAGGGGTCATTTTTTTTTTCTGAAGCATATGAGCGGTTATACTGCAGGGCGTGCCAAAGAAATATTATACATAGATACACTCGAAAAACATAACCCTCTTTCTTCCGTAGTCGGGGAAAAATTTGGGAAAATTTTCAATATCTGGTAACATAACACCCACACAGAAGTACCGTGTACGTACAGTGCAGCGGCGAAATGACAGCACACATAGCTTTATGGAAATGACGATAAATTATTCGGTTTTGTTCGGCAACGCTCCATCTGTCTTTTATTTTGTAATCTAAGTTAACAATATTCATAGCACTAAATGCTCTTTCCACTTCAGCATTTGAATGAGGAAGGGACATTGCAGATAAAGCGAGATCAGATAACTCTTGAAAGGTATTAATTCCTGCAGCGTTTCTGTAATTTCGAACTTCAATCCAAAAGTCAATAACGTCATGTGTCCATTGCACAAAATTTACTCCATGCCACTGTTGCAGCAATTTGTCTATTGTCTCGTCATCAAATCCGAGTTGAACGCGAGAAATGAACGCCTCTCTTTTATTCTATTTATAAACAATGTGTCTAATGTCTATATCATACATAAATAATTTCCTGTCATTTGGTGAAAGTTCACTCAGTTTTTTTGCTAATAATTTCCCATAAAGGTCGCAGTCATCGTCTTCTTTTGGCGGTGGTGGTGGATATTCCTTCTGTGAAAGAGATAAAAATAATAAGCGTGATTTACTTCGCTCCATACGCACTCGCAAAAACAATTCCACAATATATTTTATATACTTTATTAACAATAGCCAGTCACAAAAAGTGAATTACACACACAAAACCTAAAAATACACAAATGTGAATTTTATCATAGTACGAAGTTTATAATTCGAAAACCCCCCACAGGAAATACACTTCAAATGAACATGATTTTCCACTATTTTGCTATCACACTAAATAATAATATTTTATACATAACAGCGCCCCCATCACCAGATCAGTTAGTGGAGCGAGTGCGTGAACTTTACGCGACGAGAGTCAGCGATGTTCGCTTCCTCATTCCTGTACTCAACGGACTTAGTAAACGAGAGGTATTTATTTTTTATATGTATGTATTAAAATAAACTTCAAAAATATTTCAATATGTAAAAAAAAACTTATCCATACTAATATTATAAATGCGAAAGTAACTCTGTCTGTCTGTCTGTTACTCAATCACGCCTAAACTACATAACCAATTTGCATGAAATTTGGTATGGAGATATTTTGATACCCGAGAATGGACATAGGCTACCTTTTATTGCGAAATATGTACCACGGGCGAAGCCGGGGCGGACTACTAGTACTGTATAAAAAAGTAGGTAGTATGTAAAGTTTTTTGGTGAAAATGAATTGTAAAATTATTGTTTAAATTTAATAGATGCAATAGGAAAATAGTTCAAATAAACGCAATAATATAAATATACTTAACGTAATTATTAATAATAAACTTTTTTGCAGATCCTAGCTGCTCTACCGAAATTGATAAAACTGAATCCCGTGGTTGTCAAAGAAGTATTCAACAAGTTATTGGGTTTGCAGAATCCGAATAATGAACTTACCTGGTAAGATTTATATTAAAAAATATGTTATTAAAAAAACGAAATAAAAATCTTCTAAGTTGTATTTTAAATTGTAACTTAACTAAATTAAAGACTTTATTACAATACTAGATTTCCGCCCGCGGCTTCGCCCGCGTTTGCAAAGGAAAACCCGCATAGTTCCCGTTCCCGTGGGATTTCCGGGATAAAAACTATCCTATGTGTTAATCCAAGTTACCCTCTATATATGTGCTAAATTTCATTGTAATCGGTTCAGTAGTTTTTACGTGAAAGAGTAACAAACATCCATACATCCATACATCCATACATCCATACATCCTTACAAACTTTCGCCTTTATAATATATATTAGATATTAGATTTGTTAAAAGTTCAAAAAATATTAAATTCAATTCGCGTCATTAAAGAATACACAGAAATGATTTGTAAGTAACTGCACCTAATTTTTGCAACCTTTTTCTATATTTTCTAAGTGTGATATTTTTAAGTTTTAACATATGTTTTAAAAATGATATTCTTACAAAATCTAGAACACAACTTTAAATAAGCGAAAGCAGATAAGAAATCTAATTTCTATTTATAAGAAATCATTTTGCACGCCTCATAAGCGAAGCGTTGAGGTGGGTACTACTGTCACTTCGCGCAAAACATCTGATTTTTCAAACTTAAATGTCTTTATGTATCATACATTGCACTTGTAAGATAATACATACACACACATATTAAGAAAAAACACTATTATTAACATTCATGATATTTTTGATGTCATTTTTGTTATTTAAACTAGTTAAAAAACAGTTTAAAAAAGTTCTGTCTTGGACGTCCGTGTGTCTGTATGTGCGGAGGATTTTCTTGTTAACACGATAGCGACCGAAATACTTTACTAATCGAGTCTTTTTTTTTCTCTTACGCTTGAGTATGCTCAGGAATAGAACCCTTTCATTTTTCAGGGTCTGATTCGATGTGGTTTAATTGTTATTAAATAAACAAAAATAATAATTAATAAATAATTATTAAAAAAAAAATAATGAGGCGTGCACTTTTGGATTTTCCAAATTATCTAGTTATATGTTAATACACTGGGGTAGATCCCTTTAAAAATAATAAAAAGTGCAAAAAAATCGCAGTCGGATGAAACCCATTAGAAAAGGAGGGGAATATGATGAAAATTAAAGGAAAAATAAATTACGGTCAATCCGAGTTCGGGAAGTGGGAGGGGGGAGCTTTTAAGAGAAAAAAATGGTTTCTCTCGATTTCCGACAAAACTACAAGTCCTACGGAAAAAAGTTCAATGGCAAAGTTGTAGGTAATAAAAAAATCTACAACTTTTGTATTAACAATTTTTTCACATAACCTCAAAATTTAGGTGAAAAATTCAAAAAACCAAGTTTTTGGTTTTTTATTTTTAACTACTTCAAAATTTATTTTTTTTCTACGACATTTGGTAGAAACTTGCTTTATTATGTCCCAAATACACTGTAATTTATTTGATTGAAAATATTTATTTTTTCGCCTTATTTTGAATTAATACCAAAAAAACAACCTAATTTTCAATCGAAAAGTCACCCGTCAAAATATCAGCTTTTTTCAAAAACTTTGGGAGCCTTTTATTCATCAAAATCTCTACTTTTATATGGTGTAAAAAAAATAAACCTTACCATAGTAAATGTTCTCAGGAAATGCTTACAAACAGTGTCATAATTAGCTTTTACTAAATCAGGCACACTTCTCGAACTCTATATCTTCTCTTGTATCGGCTTTTCGGTAATATTTCAAAAGAAAAAAAAATATCTGTTCTAAGTTTAATATTTTACAGCATATTCAAAAGCAAAATGATGTCGATAAAAACATTTCAGGTAGTTTGAGAAGTGTGCCTGATTTAGTAAAAGCTCATTTTCACACTGTTTGTATGCATTTTCTGAGAACATTTACTATGGTAATGTTTATTTTTTTTTACACCATATGAAAGTAGAGATTTCAATGAATAAAAGGCTCCCCAAGTTTTTGAAAAAAGCTGATATTTTGACGGGTGACTTTTCGATTGAAAATTAGGTTGTTTTTTTGGTATTAATTCAAAATAAGGCGAAAAAATAAATATTTTCAGTCAAATAAATTACAGTGTATTTGGGACATAATAAAGCAAGTTTCCACCAAATTTCGTAGAAAAAAAATAAATTTTGAAGTAGATAAAAATAAAAAACCAAAAACTTGGTTTTTTGAATTTTTCACCTAAATTTTGAGGTTATGTGAAAAAATTTTCAATACAAAAGTTGTAGATCTTTTTAATATCTACAACTTTGCCATTGAATTTTTTTCCGTAGGACTTGTAGTTTTGGCGGAAATCAAGAGAAACCATTTTTTTCTCTTAAAAGCTCCCCCCTCCTTTTTCCCGAACTCGGATTGACCGTAATTTATTTTTCCTTTAATTTTCATCATATTCCCCTCCTTTTCTAATGGGTTTCATCCGACTGCGATTTTTTTTTGTTTCAAAAATTATCTACTCTAGTCTATAAGTAGACTTACATCAAATAAAAAAAACTCTGTTTTCGTTTTTAATATTACGTTTTTACTCAATTTGGGTGGTTTTTCTAATATTTAATATAGGTAATTTATGCCTAGGTGTAATATATTTTTTGATTTCAGTTACCCCTGAAGAGCTACTAGTAGCATTGCATCTCATCGATCCCAACAAAGCAGATCTCAAGTATATTATAAAGGCTACCGCGCTTTGCTTCGCTGAGAAAAATGTGTATACGCAAGATGTAAGTACATAATTACAAAAAATTGTGATATTTCTAATATTTTAGCAAGCTTTTCTTATTTTTTGTATTCGTATAAAGGCCTGGAAATATCGTGGGTATTAACACATGTGCTTTTAAAACGATATTATGAGGTCTGATTGCCTGATTGATGTCGTTGCCATATCGTAGATTTGCTCACTTCATGAAATGGTCGATCATTTCATGAAATGGTTGAATGTCTATTGGCCACATTACGATGTGGTTTGAGCAGATCAATTATAAGAAATCGTTTCTCGATATGGGCAATTAAACGCGCGGTTTTTTTATGAAATGACCAAAATTAGTTGATCATAATATTATCGTTAAGTAGTTACAGTAATTATTGGTAGAGGCGCTGCAAGCGCTGGGTTTATGTGTGAAATATGGTGGCCGGTGTCGAAAATTTTATTATTCGCTGTTAAAAACTACTAACTAAACATTTCGTTTCATTAGTAGTTTTTAAACAACAATTCGTTTAATTACAATATGAAGAAAGTTATAGCAAAGAATTTACGACAAAGAGGTTCGAGTACTATGGAAATTGCGGATATCTTGTATTCAATAAAAAATGCGCCTTAAATCCTATGACTAGGTGTTTATAGCTTCACGCGTCCTACGTACATTATTTGCTCGCAACTACATCAGTATGTTATAGTAGGACGCGGGATCGGTTATTATATATATCCTACAATATTATTATAATTGTTTATTTTCTAAAAAGCGATTCGCTCCTGGCACTCGCCAGCCGCTGCCGCGGCACTTAAGTTAGTGCCGCGGCAGCGGCCGGCGAGTGCCAATAAACAAGTTCTTAAAATATTCTGACTTATTTAATATTTTATGGACTCTTCATCCTAAATTTTATACAATCTGGCCAAATGTGGATGACAAAATCGTGAAACATTGACGATTTAACGATCTGGTCAAACTATGTTGGTCAATTAATCATGAAATGCGACCATTTCATGAAATAATCAATCATTTCATGAAATGATCATTTATTAACTGATAATAAATCTTATTTTCAAGGTGGTATCAGCAGTACTCCAAAGGTTAGCAGAGGAACAAGACACTCCAGTCCTGATGATGAGGAGCGTCCTTCAAGCGCTTACTTTATACCCGGCGTTGGGGCCTCTAGCGTTGAACATACCTACTGCAACTGCTTATTGATCGAGAGGTTTGTGAAATAATATAATCATACATTCGAATATTAACTTTTATATAGAAATTAAGAAATTTATGCTAAAAAAGATAATTTTAACCCATTTTTTCTGCATTTTTCATTTATGATACGGTCTAAAGTCTAATTGGTAGTAATGTTTTATCCCTACTAATATTATAAATGCGAAAGTAACTCTGTCTGTCTGTCTGTCTGTTACGCTTTCCCGCTTAAACCTCTCAACCGATTTTGATGAAATTTGGCACAGACAATCTTTAGACCCTGAGAAAGAACATAGGCTACCTTTTATCAAAACACCACGCGGGCGAAGCCGCAGGCGGAAGCTAGTAGTCAATAAAATATGGTCTTAACAAAGGAGGATTTAATTTTAAATAAGAATTAGTTCTATCTCAATTAGCATTTTCAGCAAAAGATTTCGCACGTCTAGATAAACATATAGATGTTCAGTTGATTTAAATTTTTTAACCGACTTTCAAATAATTTAATAAATATATTATATTATTATATTATATCTTATATATAAAATTCTCGTGTCACAATGTTAGTCTGCATACTCCTCCGAAACGGGTGGACCGATTCTCATGAAATTTTCTGTGCATATCGGGTAAGTCTGAGAATCGGCCAACATCTATTTTTCATATGTACCACGGGCGAAGCCGGGGCGGACCGCTAGTTTATTATATATATATTCTCCTAATTATACATATACATAAAATTTTGGTTTCATCAAAAAACTATGAACGAAGTAATCCTGCGGTACTAGATCCCATCTGGTACTAAAATAATCTATTACGTCAAGAAACAAGTAAGTTTATTGTGTGTAATAATAGTAATAATTTACATACAAGTTATGTGGTATTGTGCTACACTATTGTTATTTGAACAAATGGGTTCAAAACCGATAAATCAGCTTTAGTGTTTTATTGTCGAATACTTAAAAAATATACTCGTGAATACTAATTTCTGCTTTTTTTTACAGGACCGTCTTCTTGGTACAGTGGTTGACGCGTAAGCATAGAACCGAGGGGTCCTGCGTTCGATTCCCGGTAGAGACGAAAGAAAATAATATGTCTAGGTCTGGCAGGACACAAAAGGCTGATCACCTACTTGTCCCTAAAGAAAATCGATCAGTAAAACAGATGTATGCATAATGCATCTGCCCAAACCACCAGACTAGTTGACACAGGACGTCACTTTTTATTATACATAGACGCGGTTTAGTAGTAGAATGGTGACAACTCTTCAAAAGTCATGTAAAATATATGCCTACTAAAATCTGTCACGTACAAACATTCGTACAAAACATATTTTAATCTATCTGCGGTAAGTCACGTGGTAAAATGTTATAACATTATTGTCTTTTGATTGTTTTACTTATTAATGCCAATTGAGAAGTTAATTAATAATTTTGTTTTTGGAGCAGATGTAGATTTGAATTGTTATTATAGTGTGTGGCTTCAACAAGTAATACTGTCTGTTTAATTCAATTTTGTAAGTACTTTTGTTTTTATTTTTATTTATATAAAATACAAATTAAAACAATGAATTCCTTGAAATTTATATTTAACTACTTGTTGTATAACAAAATATTTCTATTAACATATTATATACCGTGGTATAACTCATCTAGAATTTCTAGAAATACAATGACAAGAAGTAGGAACCTACCCTTGTACTTACTTTTGTAGATAATAATTATTTTTTCCAAAAATTTTTATTTTTGTCAAATATCTTTCATAATTAATTAATTCTTATTTTTTCCGTACAACTGATTGTCTGGAAGAAATTGCTATTTAGCGACAATTTATTATTTATCCAGAGCAATAAAGCATGAATAAATAAATAATATATTATCTTATAACTCAGTCAAATCATAATGTTTATTTAGTTTCGTAAATTGTTATCCAATAAATATACTTAGTTTACTATGATTTCTTCTAACTTATAATAATTAATATCCTAACAGAAACACAGACAAAGAAATACACCGAAATGTCAATGCTAACGTTTGACTACTGCTGCTGCTGCTTCGACCTTCGGATTGGAAGCTTAATTATTGGATACCTTAATGTGGTAAGTAAATGAATAAATTGATACAGATTTGATATTCCCGAACATTGTAGAAAGCGCCACCTAGCGGCGAATTAGGTAAAACTCAAAGCCATAATTAAATTTCTGATAGGAAAAATAAAAATTGTTTATTTCTTTTAAACAAGTTTTCATCTTGGGTTGGAGGTAAGGAGAATAGGAGAAAAGGAAAAAGATACATATCATTCAATAAATAATATACACCAACATTTGAGATAAATGTATTTTTAACACGCTTTTATAAGCTTCACCTGTATGTTGTATGTAACCGACTCTTTAGACTCGATTTTGACCTACTTTATCCGGACCGATTTTAATCAAACTGTACACTCATCAAGGATTGGTGATAATACATACAATAAATTTATAAGTTTATCTTATTTAAAAGTGTGTGTTTTTTAGAGTTTGAAGTGGAACTTTTTTAGGAGTGTTGAGAATAAAATTTCAAGGTCACGTCTTGGCAATGCCGCACGTCATGGAGTAAGGCGAGGATTTTGGTAACTTTGAATCTTGCCAAAAAAGTTTCACTTCTGACGCATGTGCTCGGCACACACGTTCTTTTTGTTACTATATTTACCTTACCTTTTACTTAACCTACCTATCGAATGATTAAAAATATAAAACCTTTCAGATTTTCAACCTAGTGATCACCGTGCTCTGCAGTTTGAAGATTCGCGATGGATTGGCTATAAAGAGGCTGGGACTAGATTCCGTGTTCGACATCTCGACACCGATCATTGTGACCAACTCCATCGAGCTCGCCTTCGCACTGCTGTTCGTTATATTCTCGCTTATGCTGATTTATGGGATTCATAAGGTAACAAATATTAAAATATTAAAATAGTAAAATTTGTATTTTCTGTTTGTGTGCAATAAAGCTTATAAATAAATAAATAAGCTATAAATAAGCTTTATAGTTGTTTAATTCAAATTCAACTTACAACTTCGATATAGTAATTTTGGTACAGTCTATATTATAGTTTGAAAATTGAAATCTAGATTTTTTTATCTGCTGGAATTTGGAAAAAATTGTTACCATTAGTTCATTGAATGAGTCCCTCCAAGGGGGGTCTAGAGTGCGTGAGTTAGTAACGTAAGATGTTTCTTCGGAAACATGTCAAGAGTCCCTAGGTAATAAACATACTAAAACCCCGGGACACTAGGAGGAGCCCCGGAGTGGGGGGAGGGGAGAAATGGGTCAATTTTTTCATTTTTCGCTTAAATCTCAAAAACGGTACATGTTAGAGAAAAACTTTCAAGGAAAAGTTGAAAGGCCATAAAATTATCTACAAGTTGTACCTCAATCATTTTTTCCTATATCCTACCGTTTCTGAGTTATACGCAGTAAA
Organism: Colias philodice; assembly: GCF_061535455.1. NCBI lineage: Eukaryota > Metazoa > Arthropoda > Insecta > Lepidoptera > Pieridae > Colias > Colias philodice. The sequence continues at coordinate 9,502,122 of NC_143092.1, forward strand.
AAATGATTTTGGCTCAAACAATTTCCCCATACTACACATCAATCGATCAAAAAATATTTCTTTCTTCCAAAATACTCAAATGTGCAACTTGTGACCGGTACTGATAGATTGCTCTTAATTAGGTCTATAATTGGTAAAATAAACACATTCCTCCATGGAAGCCTTTAGAAGGAATCGATTGTCAAAATATTATATTAGGGCAGTTTGAGTTACTGAACTTGATCTTTTTATTTTTTTCTTCCAAAAAACTCAAAAGTGCAACTTGTGACCAGTACAGATAGATTGCTCATAATTAGGTCTATCATTGATAAAAATACTATATTCCACCACGGAGGCGTTTACGGGGAATTGAATTTTATCAGGGTAGTTACAATACTTGAACTTTTTATTTTTTTTCTTCCAAAAAACTCAAAAGTGCAACTTGTGACCGGTACAGATAGATTGCTCATAATTAGATCTATCATTGATAAAAATATCAGATTCCACCATGGAGGCGTTTACGGGGAATTGAATTTTATTAGGGTAGTTTGTTAAAAAGTTCAAGTATCGTAACTACCCTAATAAAATTCAATACCTCCTAAACGCCTCCATGGTGGAATTTGGTTTTTTTATCAATGATAGACCTAATTATGAACAATCTATCGGTACCGGTCACAAGTTGCACTTTTGAGTTTTTTGGAAGAAAAAAAATAGAAAGTTCAAGTATCGTAACTACCCTAATAAAATTCAATTCCCCGTAAACGCTTCCGTGGTGGAATCTAGTATTTTCATCAATGATAGACCTAATTATGAGCAATCTATCTGTACCGGTCACAAGTTGCACTTTTGAGTTTTTTGGAAGAAAAAAATAAAAAGATTAAGTTCAGTAACTCAAACTACCCTAATATAATATTTTGACAATCGATTCCTCCTAAAGGCTTCCATGGAGGAATCTGTTTATTTTACCAATTATAGACCTAATTAAGAGCAATCTATCAGTACTGGTCACAAGTTGCACTTTTGAGTTTTTTGGAAGAAAAAAATAAAAAGATCAAGCTCAGTAACTCAAACTACCCTAATATAATATTTTGACAATCGATTCCTCCTAAAGGCTTCCATGGAGGAATCTGTTTATTTTACCAATTATAGACCTAATTAAGAGCAATCTATCAGTACTGGTCACAAGTTGCACATTTGAGTTTTTTGGAAGAAAAAAAATAAAAAGTTCAAGTATCGTAACTACCCTAATAAAATTCAATTCCCCGTAAACGCCTCCGTGGTGGAATCTAGTATTTTTATCAATGATAGACCTAATTATGAGCAATCTATCTGTACCGGTCACAAGTTGCACTTTTGAGTTTTTTAGAAGAAAAAAATAAAAAGATCAAGTTCAGTAACTCAAACTACCCTAATATAATATTTTGACAATCGATTCCTCCTAAAGGCTTCCATGGAGGAATGTGTTTATTTTACCAATTATAGACCTAATAAAGAGCAATCTATCAGTACCAGGCACAAGTTGCACATTTGAGTTTTTTGGAAGAAAGAAATATTTTTTGATCGATTGATGTGTAGTATGGGGAAATTGTTTGAGCCAAAATCATTTTTTACTGCGTATAACTCAGAAACGGTAGGATATAGGAAAAAATGATTGAGGTACAACTTGTAGATAATTTTATGGCTTTTCAACTTTTCCTTGAAAGTTTTTCTCTAACATGTACCGTTTTTGAGATTTAAGCGAAAAATTAAAAAATGGACCCATTTCTCCCCTCTCCCCACTCCGGGGCTCCTCCTAGTGTCCCGGGGTTTTAGTATGTTTATTACCTAGGGACTCTTGACATGTTTCCGAAGAAACATCTTACGTTACTAACTCACGCACTCTAGAACTTTTTATTCAATGGACTACATTTAAGATATTTTTGGAAAATTCTACACAACAATAATTGTTTCTTATTAATGCATTTTTAATTACTTTTATACAAATTTTATTTCAATTAAGTTTAATTTTATCTATTTTTCCACAGTACCAACGCCTCTTCGTGAAGTCATACCTAATCTACTCGTTTGTTTTCATCATACTGGTAGCGGTTATCTTCTTCGTCTGCCTGGGACTCGAATCAATGGGCCCCGGACAAATTATCACATTTATTATTTCTGTTGGTAAGTATTAAAGCAATTTCTTTCTAAAATTTTTGTTAAGTAAGTATACAGGGTGTCCCACTATTGGTATACTAAGCTTATACCAACAGTGGGACACCCTGTATAATAATATTTTGATCGTTTCCTATAGCTATTTTTTTAATTGTTTGAGCATATCTAAGGATAACTAAATTTTGGTATATATATATAGCAAGCTTGGAATAAAAACACATTAAAATATAAAATGAAAGAGAAAAGATAGAAAAAGCGATCTGTTTAGATGTTTCTTTACATGATTAAAAAATGTAGACGTAGGTACATTGTCTTCTCAGTCTTTTTAGTAAATGTCTTTTCAGTGATGATGATGATGATTATAACAATTGTGATTAAATTTTTTTCAGCGATCAACATATACTTCCTACTTGTGGTCAGAAGCTACTATCTCACGATGGGTGAAATTCAAACAAATTACAACGGTTAGATGTCATCAAAAACCAATCAATGTTTCGTTTCTTTCACTCTCAATTAATTTTACATAAGTTAGAACGTGACAAAATAGTGATTTGTTAATTGACTGTAATTACTAATTACATTATCTTTATTACATTTAAATGATTATTATTAATACAAAATTAGTTTTATTGCATCGCAATTCATAATATTTTTAATTTGTTCAGTTGTCAACATTCATTTCAAGTTATCTAATAAAATGATCAAAACTAAAGTTTGTTTTTATGAATGCCTCCCTTTTTATATAATTTTGAATCATAAATGTATATGTAGCTACTAGTCTTAAAGAATTCGAAGAGGTTGATTGAAAAATCCGTAAGCTTGAGCACCCTGAAAAAATTGCGATATCAGAAGTCAGAGGGGATATTAAAGAATTTGATAATATATTTTCATAGCACTATGAAATCGTATGAGTTATGTTATCACTTGATAACATAACTCATACGATGTAAGTACTTAATATTATGCATTTGGTCTAACCCTTTATTCACGGACCTTGTTTCGTGTGCTAGCCATATTATTTTAAACTCAACATTATCAACATACTTTTTTTCATACTAAATATCGTATTAATTTTAATGCAACAATTTTCCAAATATCCGACACATCTCTTTACCACAGATAATCACTACATAGTATAAAACAAAGTCGCTTTCTCTGTCCCTATGTATGCTTAAATCTTTGAAACTACGCAACGGATTTTGATGCGGTTTCTTTTAATAGATAGAGTTATTCAAGAGGAAGGTTTTAGTATATAATTTATTAGGTTTGAGAAAGCGGGCGAAGCCGCGGCTGGAAAACTAGTATAATATATACGAGACTTTATCAACATACATATGTGTATGTTGTTGTAGGTATATGTGAAGACAGATTAATATAATAACTAACTAACCTTCATTTAACATTCCAAATAAAAACTTAGTAACTTTCCGTGTTCTACAATCTACATGAGTACATGACCTATATTTAATAAAGCGCCATCTATGTGTGGGGTCGGATGACAGTTTTCTCCCTATTTTCGGTGCCATTGATTAAAAAGCTAGACTTGGTGACGCCTGGGCATTACAAAGACTATGTTCACAGATGTGACACTAGAATTTAATTTAAAAATAAGGACATTCGTTAAGAATGTGTCCGATTGATATACCTTTACTGTGTATTGATAAGTGAAGTGCATGTAAATAAAAAATAATTTATATATTGATATATCGATGAATAACAATGTAGAAACATGAGTTTTCATTAGTCTGAGATTTTGATACTTATTAGAAATTAGTTATATTTTCTGAAATACAAAAAAGTAGACCGTATGTTTAAAATATGTTATAGTTAGGTTATTGTAATAGTAGAAATATTACTTTGTTTTTTGTCCACATTACACCTTCGATCCACGTTGTCCGGGTAAAGTTAAATATATAAAGTATTATAAATTTCAAAGTTGCCTATAGTTAGGGAGGCGAGGTAGCTAAATGGCGTAATTCAACGGCGCCGTTGAGACTTATCAAAATCGAAAGATAAAATAATTTCGAAAAGAAAAGCTTGTATGGTAAAAACCATTTTAGCGGTGGGTTTAGCGTGTACGGTTTTTCAAAAATGTTAAAAAAAACAGTTACTTGGGCATTCTCGAGCGCGTCAAATATTCATACTACGTATGCCCCAAGTGCCTCTGATAACAACGGTGTACTAATCTGCCGGTTTGCGTGGTGGGGCTAGGCATATAAATTAGTAAAAATTCACAAAAAAAATTTACTCGAGCGCGTCAGATTTTCGGAAGGGGTGTTAAGTAGGTCCCAAGGAAGCTCCCCTTAAAAAACTGACGATTTCGGCGTGACGATAAGTTATGATGAATTTTTGAAAATGCAAAAAAAAAAGTCTTGGAAATACTCGAGCGCGTCAGATTTTCATAGGGGAGGTTTATCTCGGTATCCTGAAAGCATATTTTCTTAATCTGACAAAAATGTTGGTGGGATCTCTTAATCTGACCGAAAAAGGTTATTGGGTCAGTAATTTTGTTGAGAGAATATTATAGAAAAACAAAAATTTACCTGAATCAAGCGTCTCGTCATTGCTGTCCTCAGTGTCATTCTCGTTGCCCAGAATATCCGGCGATACCACAACCTTTTCATACGCATTCGGAAGACGAAATGGCTCCTCCAGACTTCCGGTCATGCGGAAACCGGCAGATTTTGTATTTTTAGTAAGTTTTAGATTATATTCTTCAAAATAAAAAAATAAATAAATCGCGCTCGAGAATGCCGGATTATCGTCTATTCTAGGCGCGCGTCACTACATATAGAGCTAAATAGTTTACAAGGTTGTTCTATTAGGTCTAAAGTATCTCTCGTATCTTAAATTGCCACGCTCGAGTATTACCGAAAATTCCCCTATTCGCCCCCCTAACCACTAGTCTGCGATGTGTAATAAAAGTTTACTCTTTGACGCAATCTGGTAGTATTCATTCACTTTCTTTTCATCCCTCGTGCAGCATCCCGGATATTTTATAATAAAATAATTTACCCTTAGGAATATAACAAGTAAGTACATGTTTTACATATAATTATGTTTCTTTAAATTGTTAATCTCACAAAATTCATGTGAAAATAATGCTGTTGCAGTTTTTTTAGAGTTTGAGATCTTTTTTTCTTTTCTTTAGATTCATTTTCTCTATGAATTCTGCCTGCCATTGAAACAGCTCGTCCGTGAATTTTCCACATACAATCCATACTAATATTATAAATGCGAAAGTAACTCTGTCTGTCTGTCTGTTACTCAATCACGCCTTAACAACTGAACCAATTTGCATGAAATTTGGTATAGAGATATTTTGATACCCGAGAAAGGACATAGGATAAGTTTTATCCCGGAAATTCCACGGGAACGGGAACTATGCGGGTTTTTCTTTGACTGCGCGGGCGATGCCGCGGGTGGAAAGCTAGTTTTTGATAAACATAAGACCTATTTATTTGTTGGCAAGCACTATAAATAAGAGCATTGCTAATAAATATTATAAGGAAAGATAAAATTCAAAATCACTACAACATTGAACATGAAATTTCAATTAATTATTTAAATTGCAGATTTGTTCGCAAAATGGGATTGCCACAACTAGAAACATGTTGTTTTGTGCTAGATTTGAAAACTGGTAACACTGTTATGGGATGCCTTAATGCGGTGAGCTAAATAATTATATAGGTATTTATGTATTAATAAAATTGAGAAATTGATTTTTAGAAAATATATTCATATTTCATAGCATAGCAAATGCAATTTCAAATACTAAAAAATTTAAAACTACCGTATCTATGAATATTTCTGGTTCATGTTTATAAAAAAAAAACTACCTAAGTCCTAAGCGAAATATACAGCTAGCATTTTAACTTTTAAGTCTCATATCTCCTCTTACCAATCCCACATTACAAACGTATGATGGGGAAGCCCATCAACGCCATCTATAACCCTTTATAAACCAATAAACTACATTGTCCAATGCTTCAAACAATTACATTGTCCACTTCTTACACAAATATACAACCCTTTACAAACTATCATCATCATCATCATCATCAGCCCATATACAAATATATATTGTGTCCCAGCAGTGGGAACGCCATAATCTAACACGCTGGCCAATTGCGGGTTGGCTGATGTCAAACGTCGTCGAACTTTTGATTCTTCGACATGTCGGTTTCCTCACGATGTTCAAACCGTACCATATTAACCATGTCGTTGTCGTCGTCGTTTCAGCCGTGGGCCATGCATATATACCATATTGTAAACTAATCTACCACAATTTTCAGGTCCTATCCTTCATTCTGTTCGTCAAAATGATAGTGGTAGCATGTACCATAGAGCCTCTAGAAGTCGAGGCGTACAACGACGATGACGTCAGCGCGGAGGCGGCGCTTAATGGGTTATATGCCATGTCCATAATACTCGTGATCATGTTCCTGGTCAAACTGTGTTGCGATCTGTTCTTCGTGTATGGCGTTATTATGGTAAGATATCAATTTCTAAACTGTTAAGTCGAATTTATAGATCTCTTAAATCCAAAGGCCGTCACAGTCACAGACGGCTGAAAAAATGCTTACATAAAGCATGCTTAGCGATTTTGCAAAGAACGAAAAATACTTGAAAACGAGATGAATCTTTTCGAACGCATGAAAAAATGTAGTTAGCTTATTTTTCTTTAACTCTGTTTTATTAATAAGTGAATGTCACTTTTCTAAGCAAAACTATTCTTTAAAACGATTATTTGATTACAGGAGAAAGCATCTATCATCCGAGCTTATTTCATCATGTGGATTGTATTCTTCCTTCTATCGATGTTCACCTTTTTCCTGAACTCATCACATTATAGCGCGGGTACTATATGCATGGAAGTGTCATATATTAGTAAGTAATTCTTATTTTGTGTATCAAACAAGTTATAATATCGTGTCCTTGGTAGGTAATATAATATTGATCAAATAACGTACAATGCATGCAAAACAAAAGGTTTTCAACAAGCATGTAAAACAAAAGGTTTTCAATGCTTGGTAGAGATAAGAAAGGTCATTATTTGGAGGAGATTCATGGCCTCGTATTCATGTTAATCATTTGTTGAGCCAAAAATTAATCAACAGTTTTGCTGAAAACTTTGGTGTAATGTTGTCGGCAGGGAACAATTCAACATAAGTTAACAACAGTGCAACTGATCTGGGGCCGTATTATGACCTCTTATTTCCAGACAGTTTACGCCGTGAATTGAACTGACAATCATGGCTGGTAATTGCGATCATAATATAATTTGCCAGTCAGTTCAATTCACGGCGCAAGCTGTCTGGCAATAAGAGGTCTCAGGTCCCGGCCCCAGCTCTGCAACATTTTCATTAAACTTTGTTGCTATTTAAATGTTTACGACCAAGCGGATGTTTAGCAAAATTTTAAATAATATCCGTAAAACAGATGTGAGATAATATTTCCCCGTTCTTAAGTAAATTTGATTTATTTTCTTTATAGAATTTTCTAGTGTTTGATTTTACGCGAGTATTATACATTAAAGATTTGAACGGATTTTAAATGCGATTTATTCATTATATTATTTTCTCGACGTTTTTTTCTTTTTTCAGGTATGAATGTCTACGCCATTCTTCTAAGCCACAGTTTTTATAAAATTCTGAATACTCGTGAAGAAGTGGAAGTAGAGGTAGTAGTAGAGTAGAATGTTGTATGTTTCAAATTATGTAGTCAAATATATTGTTGTTGTACTCACATTATATAATTTTGTTGGGTTGTGTGTGTTTAATTTCTGTCCTTATTTCCGACAATAATTATATCGAAGCATAACTATATCGTACTTTTTATGAACTTAAATTTTGTCCAAATTAATATGAGCTTTATCTATCAGAATTATGTAAAATTTGGGAACAATAAAAAACTTCATCTTTGTAAAATAATATGATATGTATAGTATCGTAGAAATTCACATTAAACAATAATAGTTATCTATACAGAAACTCCTCTAACTTCACTTGTGAATGCAAAACATTTGATTCAACAGAGTAGGTACCTTCTGTAAATAAAAAGAAAATCATTATATTATATATGTAATCATTCTAAAAATATGAAAAATATTGATTAAAAAAAATCTAACATTTCGCCATAGTAGTCTTCCATAAGTTGAAATTATCCATCAATAATGAAACATGATAACTTTAATTTGCCCCATACTTCGAAAGTAACTATAAATGAATTTGTCCTTACCAACATTAAACCATTGAGATCTGGGAAATCGCGTTTCTTCTCTAGAAGCAGCAATGGCAGCTTTTAAAGCGAATGCGACGCTTAACGCTAAACATGTTGCTGGTTCAGAAACCGCTGAAAAGGTAGATGAAGCATAAATAAATCAATATCCTAGCAACTTCATATAAAATCTTAAATACTAAGCTTCCTTATTGCGATTCTTATGTGGAAAATAACACCTCTTCTAAGACAAAATATATTATATAAGAAAACATGGCGAACAACCATTTTATCAATAATCAGAAAATTTATAAATTCAGAAGAGCAAGAAAATCGCAGTGTTAAGTTAAAAGAAAAAGTAAGTGAAAAATCGATAAGTATATAAAGTTTTAAAAGGCACAATAAATATTGTAAAAACTCTTAGATCGAGATCCCAAAGTCCCAACAGGATTGTGATTCTTCCGCAACTTTATTAAATTTTTGGTAGTGTCCGACCGAACTTTCGGTTTCGGTTTCGGTTTCGGCCGAGTTTCGGCCAAAAATCAAGTTTCGGCCGCAGTTTCGGTTTCGGCCAAAATCGGCCGAAACTTTTGCCGAAACCGAAACTTATTTCGCAAGTTCAGTGAACTTTGTGAACAACGCTTTGACGGACGCTGTCAAAGCGTTGGTTGACCCACGCTGGTGGAAACAATTTTTGATTATCTATGTTGAGATTGGAACTGGGTGTAATTGTAATTAATAATTATTATTTTTATATAAGAGGTACCTAAAAGAGACTTATTATTCTTCTAAGTACAAATACCAATCCAAAGTATTAAAGACTCTTTAATAAAGAGAAAGATCTCAAAATACCAAAACTTAGTATTTAAAGTAACAGTAACAATTACTGATTTGATTTAGATGACTGATTTTACCGAGAACTTAATTTGAAAAAATAATAAAAATTAAATTTGTTATTATTAATATTTTAAGAATATTATTTTTTTTATTTTATATTAAATAAATGATTACAACAAATTTAATATACTGTGTTTTCCTTTCATGCCCTAATTAAGGCAAAATAATAGGTAAAATGCACCAAAGTTCAGTATTTTTAGAAATTTCATACTAGACCACGTGAGTTTCGGTTTCGGTTTCGGTTTCGGCCGAAACTGAAGCCACGGCCGAACATTCGGTTTCGGTTTCGGTTTCGGCCTGGAAACCAGTTTCGGTCGGACACTATTTTTAGGTAAAACCCAGATCCCAAAACGCTGTAGCTCAAGTCCACGGAGCTTTCCTCTATGAACTAGATCCAAATGACAGAGAAACAGTAAAATCAGCAAGAATAATATACGGTGGTCTTTCAAGAGCCTTCACTCATGCGTATAGAACTGAATTGTATCTAAAGTAGTGTCCGACCGAACTTTCGGTTTCGGTTTCGGTTTCGGCCGAGTTTCGGCCAAAAACCAAGTTTCGGCCGCAGTTTCGGTTTCGGCCAAAATCGGCCGACACTTTTGCCGAAACCGAAACTTATTTCGCAAGTTCAGTGAACTTGGTTCACACACGTAGGTACACGCTCGCCTAACTTCGTTTTCCTCGGCAACGCTTTGACGTACGCTGTCAAAGCGTTGGTTGAAACAATTTTTGATTATCTATGTTGAGATTGGAACGGGGTGTAATAGTAATTAATAATAATTATTTTTTATATAAGAGGTACCTAAAGAGACTTATTATTCTTCTAAGTACAAATACCAATCCAAAGTATTAAAGTCTCTTTAATAAAGAGAAAGATATCAAAATACCAAAACTTAGTATTTAAAGTAACAGCTTAGAAGTAACAGTAACAATTACTGATTTGATTTAGATGCCTGATTTTACTGAGAACTTAATTTGAAAAAATAATAAAAAATTAAAAATAAAAATTGTTATTATTAATATGTATTTTAAAAATATTATTTTTTTTATTTTATATTAACTAAATAGGTAAATGATTACAACAAATTTAATATACTGTGTTTTCATTTCATGCCCTAATTAAGGCAAAATAATAGGTAAAATGCACCAAAGTTCAGTATTTTTAGAAATTTCATACTTGACCACGTGAGTTTCGGTTTCGGTTTCGGTTTCGGCCGAAACTGAAGCCACGGCCGAACATTCGGTTTCGGTTTCGGCCTGGAAACCAGTTTCGGTCGGACACTAATCTAAAGGATAAGAAGTTGTTCGAAAATGATGTTCTGCAAGGAGCACTTAATGTTCTCAATGACGAAATTGTAGTAGAGGAATTTCCAGGAATGTTCTCACCTGATTTTAGGAAGAAAGCTGCACTGGGATTATTTTATAAGGTTTTAAGTTGTAGGAGTAAAATAAATTGTCCATCATACATGAGTATACTTGAACTATATTTTAAAATTTGCAATGGTATGTTGATCCGATAATTGAACAAATTTTATAAGGTTTGATAAGTTCGACGAGGAGAAATTGTCAAGCTTTTACCGTATTCCAAATATTTATTGTATTTCTGCTTCATCAATCTATTCATCTTAGCATACATTTTACAGGGCTTACTCAATATAATACCAGCAGAGCTATTAAACGCACGCTATGCATCTGAAGCAACCGATCTCCGAAAATACAGACCACTATCAAAAGGTACCGAAATTTATGACACTAACCCCCACTAATTATGGCCTCTAAATGAACCAATACCAAAAGTGGAAGCACTCATACAGTGTGCTGGGGAAGCCCTGTATGTTAACGATCTACCCAGAGATCTAACAGAGAAAAGAAGTGTATTGTGCGTTTGTCACTGCGAAGATTGCGACTGTTGAAATCGAGCATATTGATCCATCAGAGGCCCTGGTGAGTTGAGAATTTTTTATTTTTAAGTTATGGGGACTGTGATAAATTTAGTCAATATTAGAAACATTAATAAATACCTGGTATTATTTTTTTGCATGCAGTCCCTCCCCGGTGTACTAGCTTTTTACTCAGCCAAAGACATTCCTGGAAAGAACATTCTCATAAGTGGTAGAGTGCCGCTTTACTAACCTCAAATACTATTAGCGGAAGATAGGATTACCCACTTCGATCAACCCATTGGAATAATAGCAGTTGAAACAGAAGTTTTAGCAAACAGAGCAATAGAATTAGTACATGTTACATATAAAAAGGATGACAAGAAACCCTTACTAGATATACGTGATGTGAAGATGTTAGATCCGAGTCGAATAACGTTGTATAAAGCGAACCCTGCAGCTGAGAAAGAACCAGGGATAGATGTGCATAAAGTAATACGAGACACGGAGAATATATTCTGGCAGTATCACTATACAATGGAAACCCAGAGTTGTGTTTCTCTTCCCAGTGAGGATGGTATTGATGTTCTATCGTCAACTCAATACCCAGATATGTTGCATCTGGCTATATCAGAATTGTTGAATATAGAGCAAGAATTTTAATTTAATACAGTTGACAACATTTCTTTCAAGTTATCTAATAAAGTGATCAAAACTAAAATTTGTTTTTGTGAATGCCTCCCTTTTAATATAAATGAATGAATGAATGAAAAATTCTTTATTGCACACACATACAGGATTACAACAGAAGAGCGATAAAAGTTAAAACATGTACAGAGGGCGGTCTTATCGCTGTAAGCGATTTCTGCCAGACAACCCGCAAAACCATAAGGATAACATAATTTTATGGTGAAGGTGCAATAACAATTGGGTACATTTTGCTTAAAATTAAACAAAATCTATAAATAATTATTACGTAAATAATAAATATATAAATAAATATATAATAACTTATATACATAATATAATAACTTATTACATAAATACATATATATATATACATACATATATACATACATATATACATTCATATATATACATACATATATACAATCATATATATACCTACACATATACAAATTATACGAAATTAAAGAAGGACCCATAAGAAATACTCAATATCCATGTGATGATATATATATATTATATAAATTATAGGCAAGGAATAACTTGAAAAATATAATAAAGTAGGTATAAATTATAATGTGTTACGTAGCTTGCGAGAAATATTGTTTTAATGCATTTTTGAAAACATTAATTGATTGAGCACGCCTTATCGATTCTGGAATAGAATTCCAAAGATTGATTGCAGACACAGTGAAGGAAGAATGGAAGAAATTGGATCTGTGGGAAGGGACACTTAAGGTGAGTAGATTAGAGGAACGGAGAGTAAGGCTATTTTCACCCAGGAATTTAAAATTTTGTTTCAGGTAAAATGGGGTTTTGGGATCAAATAGAATTTTGTACAATAAATGCAGGATATAATGCAGGATATAATATTGAATCATAAATGTATATTACTAGTCTTAAAAAATTCGGAGAGGTTGATTGAAAAATCAATGAATGTAAGCTTAAGCACCCTGAAAATAGCGATATCAGAAGTCAGAAGGGATATTAAAGAATTTGATAATATAATTATTTTCATAGTAATAACATAGAGGTACATAACTCATACGAAGTACTTAATAATATGCATTTGGTCTAACCCTTTATTCACGGACCATGTTTCGTGTGCTATCCATATTATTTTTAACTCATTATACCAAATATCGTATTAATTTTAATGCAACAAGTTTCCAAATATCCGACACAACCCTTTACCACAGATAACATAGTATAAAACAAAGTCACTTTCTCTGTCTCTATGTCCCTATGTATGCTTAAATCTTTGAAACTACGCAACGGATTTTGATGCGGTTTCTTTTAGTAGAGGAAAGTAACCAAATATGGAATACCATTTTGTTTTTGGGATATAAAAATAAAACTTTACATAAATTAAATCAGTTTATTGTTTTTTCTGGTCAGTCATACATCTATAAGTAGTAATTAACAGCCTTTAACGAAATATATCTGTAATCAAATTAAAATCTTACACAAAAAACAAAATCCCAAATGAGTAACCAAATATGGAATAGGTACCCATATATGGAATATAAGCATAAATCAACATAACAATAACAAAAATGTAATGAATATCTTTGAGATCAATTAAATGAATGTAACATATTGTGATAAATGAAAGAAGTTACGTAATTACTTGCAAAATTCACAAATCCAGATCCATCTGGACCAGCACATCATAATGTGTTCAGAGCCCATACATCAAGCATTTAATTCAACTTTCTCCACTTTCATCCATGGAAAAAAGTCTTGAAAAGAAACCTCCTGACTCTGCTGATGCATGTATGTTACATTCTGCATCTGCAGAGTCAGAAGGCACTTGGACCATCAACTCATCATGTCCACTACCTTCATCAAACTGGATAACGTCTAGTTCCTCAGAGTCTTTCTTCTTCACTATCATCCTTATTTTTCTTCGATTGTTTGTTTCTCTTAATAAAGTTAATAACGTTGAAAGAAGAAATATAAATATAATGATGAAATAAAGTTGTCCTAGGGACTTGGAAATCCTGTGCCGCTTTCAAATACCCCATTTTCTTTTCCCGGACGAATTTTATAGATTGTGACGTTTTTTCTTCATCCCAGATTTTTCGTTAGGTTGATTGTGAACCGGACATTCTAAAAACAAACATTACATACAGTTTAAAAAAAAATAATAGCAAGTTTATAGTATTCCATAATTAGACACCGACGACTGTCCATATTTGGATTTTTATACTCATTCAAACTCTTCTATATATTTTATCAATTCACAATATTTTAAAGACAAAAGATCACAAAATGGTGAAATAAACATAATACCGATATACTAAATTGTATAACACTTATGTAAACAAACTTATTAGCCGGTAAATACTCATTTATTACTTACCTTAAAAAATTTCTGCATGGCATCAAAACAAAACACGTCTGCCATACGTAAACCGTTCACGCAACTAACTCGATGGTGTTAGTGCGATAATTAGTACACCAAATGAAACAGAAGATGGTTGAATGTTGCGATTCATACTTATAGTCTTAGAGAAATGAAGGAATTCCATATTAGGATACTATTCCATATTTGGTGACTTTCCTCTAGATAGAATGATTCAAGAGGAAGGAAGGGCGAAGCCGCGGATTGAAATCTAGTATGATATATACGAGACTTTATCAAATATTCCAAATGAAGACAGATAAGGTATAATACTAACTAACCTTCATTTAACATTCCAAATAAAAACTTGATACTTTCCGTGTTCTACATGACCTATATTTGATAAAGCGCCATCTATGTGTGGGGTGGGAGTTCTCTCCCTATTTTCGGTGCCATTGATTAAAAAGCTAGACTTGGTGACGCCTGGGCATTACAAAGAATATGTTCACAGATGTGACACTAGAATATATTTAAAAATTGAATTAATTTAGAATGTGTATCAGATAAATATATTGTTTATCGTGTGCGTGGATAATGCACGTAAATAAAAAAATACTATACTATATTGAAATATCCTTGAAAAAAGCAAATAACAAGGTAGACACATGAGTTTTCAGTAGAGTGAGATTTATTGCTTTATATTAGCAATCAATTATGTTTTATGAAATACAAACTAGTGGACCGTATATTTATCATAATACGTAATGTTATAATGGAAGGAATAATGTATGTATAACAAACTATGCAACAATTTTATGAAATGCTTAATAATATTAGATCGTCTTTTTTGTGTATAAAATATTTTTATACCTAAGACATAAGGGTTTCCTTTGATCCACGATTTCTGGATAAAGCAAAATAAAATATAATATCACCTTTGTAAGTATAAAGGAAAGTATCATATATCGAGTTTGCCCTGTCTGCGAAGTGTAATAAAAGTTTACTCTTTGACGCAATCTGGTAGTATTCATTCAGTTTCTTTTCATCCCTCGTGCAGCATCCCGGATATTTTATAATTATTTTTACCCTTAGGAATATATCAAGTAAGTACATGTTTTACATATTATGTTTTTTTTTAAATTATTAATCCCAAAAAATTCAAGTGAAAATAATGCTGTGAGAGTTTTAGACTGTAGCTCTTTGTTTTTTTACTATTAATTCTGCTTGCCATTGAAACGAAACGGCTCGTCCGATTTTCATGATTTTTCTACATACAATTTCTGCTATACGTAAGACCTATTTATTTATAGGCATAAAAAAGAGCATTGCTAATAAATATTTTAAGGAAAGATAAAATTCAAAAACACTACAACATTGAGCATGAAATTTCAATTAATTATTTAAATTGCAGATTTGTTCGCAAAATGGGATTGCCACAGCTAGAAACATGTTGTTTTGTGCTAGATTTAAAAACTGGTAACATTGTCATGGGATGCCTTAATGCGGTGAGCGAAATAATTACCTGTATGTATATTGTATAAGTATTTATGTATTACTAAAATTATTTACATTCATTTTTAGAAAATATTTTCATAGCATAGCAAATGCACTTTCAAATAGGTACCAAAAGATTTAAAACTACCGTATCTATGAATATTTCCTGGTTCATATGTTTATCAAAAAACTACCTAAGCGAAATATACAGCTAGCATTTTATGCGTTAAGCACACTTAAGTCTCATATCTCCTCTTACCAATCACACATTACAAACGTATGATGTCCCCATCATATGCCCATCAATGCCATCTATAACCCTTTCTAAACCAATAAACTACATTGTCCACTTTTTCAAACAATTTCTCACACAAAAACAATCTTCAACCCTTTTATTTACAAACTATCATCATCAATAGCCCATATAGGTACGTTCCCACTGCTGGGACACGGGCGTCCTATGAGGGTACAGGCCATAATCCACCACGCTGGCCAAGTGCCGTTTGGCAAATGTCACACGTCATCGAACTTATGATTCTTCGACATGTCGGTTTCCTCGCGATGTTCAAACCATACTATATTAAACATATGCCATATTGTAAATTAAACTACCACAATTTTCAGGTCCTATCCTTCACTCTGTTCGTCATAATGATAGTGGTAGCATGTACCATAGAACCGCTAGAAGTAGAGGCGTACAACGACGATGACGTCAGCGCGGAGGCGGCGCTCACGGGGCTATATGCCATGTCCATTATACTTGTGATAATGTTCCTGGTCAAACTGGGTTTCGATCTGTTCTTCGTGTATGGTGTTATTATGGTAAGGGTAGGGAAAAGATAATGGTGAAAATGTCTAGGGATCGTTATAATTATTGAGATTCAAGAGACTGTTATAGAAATCATACATATAAAATTTAATGTCGTATCCATTTTCAAATTTTACTTAGTTTTAAAGAAAGTTTCCGAATAAATTATATACATTTGAAGTTTTCTTGTAATTATTTAAAGTGAAGAAGGTATCTATTTCAATGCAGCATCGTTATATTTTATAGAATAAACAATTTCAGGATTTTAGTAGGGCATCAAAAATACGTAACATAATGTAATCATTGTTCAACAATCAAAATTCTAACTGTTAAGTCGAATTTATAAAAAATTCTTACATAAACATACATAAATCTTACTTAGCTAGTTTTTCAAAGAACGAAAAATACTTGAAAACGAGATGTATCTTTTCGAACGCATGGAAAAATGTAGTTGGCCTATTTTTCTTTAACTCTGTGTATGTTTTATAATGTCACTTTTCTAAGCAAAACTATTCTTTAAAACGATTATTTGATTACAGGAGAAAGCATCTATCATCCGAGCTTATTTCATCATGTGGATTGTGTTCTTCCTGCTATCGATGTTCACCTTTTTCCTGAACTCACCACATTATAGCGCGGGTACTATATGCATGGAAGTGTTTTATATTAGTAAGTAATTCTTTTTCATATTGTATTAAACCAGTAGTTAGTATATTTAACCGACTTCTAAAAAAAGGAGGAGGTTATCAATTCGGCCGGTATGTTTTTTTTTTTATGTATTTACACCGATTACTCCAAGGTTCCTGAACCGATTTACGTGATTCTTTTTTTGTTCGATGCGGGATGGTGTCGAATTGGTCCCATAAAAATTTTATTCGGATAGGCCCAGTAGTTTTTATTTTATGAGCATTGTTGTCTGTATTTGTAAATGTTGCAAGTGCAAGTTTGAAGTCGGTTGTTTTTAACGCAGTTATAATAACTCCACTTGTTTAACTTATGTTCAAAATTTCTCATGTAAGTGACTTCATTTGTTAATGAGATGTCGACTTTATTGTCTCCGTGTTATATGTATTGATCAAACGACGCATGTAAACCAAACCAAAATCAAAAGGTTTACAATACGTGGTAGAGATAAGAAAAGTTTAATATTATAGAGTCAATCAACTGTGCTGCTGAAAACTTTGTTTAATTAATGTTGTTGCTTTTCGGGACATTTCAACATAAGTTAACAACTCTGCAACTGGTTGACAGGCGACAGCATCTCTGATTCTCTGCAACATGTGGATTCAACTTTGTTGCTTTATATTATGTTTCTGATCAAGAGGATATTTGGCCGAATTATAAATTAGACCCGTAAAATAGATGTGAGATATATTTCCCCGTTCTTTAGTAAATTTGAATATAATTTCTTTTCAGGTATGAATGTCTACGCCATTCTTCTGAGCCACAGTTTCTATAAAATGCTGAATACTCGTGAAGAAGTTTAGTTTAAGTTTATATTTATAGAAATGTATGTATAGAAATGTTTAAAGAATGTTGTATGTTTCAAATTATGTAGTCAAATATATTGTTGTTGTACTCACATTATATAATTTTGTTGGATTGTGTGTGTTTAATTTCATTCCTTATTCCTGTCAAAAATTACATCGAAGCATAACCACAGAATACATAATAGTAGCTAAACGCTAACATAACTGTAATATTATGAACTTATACTTATCTTCTTAATATGTATATATAAATCTCGTGTCACAATGTTTGTCCTCAATGGACTCCTAAACCACTTAACCGATTGCAAAAAAAAAAAAATAATACTGTCGAATTGAGAACCTCCTCCCTTTTTGAAGTCGGTTAAAATTCGCACACCATGTGCAGGTCGATCCAACTTGAGAGTTAGGATAGTTTACAGAAAGAAAGAAAGTGAAACATGTAGGTACCACGGGCAAAGCGTTACATATAAATATAGGTATGTATTGTCCAAATTAATATGAACTTTATGTATCAGAATAATGTAGAATTTGGGAACAATAAAAAACTTAATCTTTGTAAAATAATATTTTATTACTTAGTGTTATTATACAAATTGGAATTACACATATAAGTATTATCTATACAGAAACTCCTCCAAATTAACTTGTGAATGCAGAACATTTGCTTCAACAGAGTAGGTACCTTCTGTAAATAAAAAGAAAATTATTATAATGTAGGTACTCATTCTAACATGAAAAATATCCAAATAATGATTTAAAAAAATCAAACATTTCGCCATAGAAGTATTTAGTCTTCTGTGAGTTGAAACGATCCCTCAATAATGAAATATGATAAATTTAATTTATCCCAAGCTTCTCAAGTAATATTATACTTATAAATGAATTTTTCCTTACCAACATTAAACCACTGATTTCTATGAAATCCCGTTTCTTCTCTAGAAGCAGCAATGGCAGCTTTTAAAGCGAAGGCGACGCTTACAGCTAAACATGTTGCTGGTTCAGCCACCGCTAAAAAGTTATATTAAGCATAAATAAATCAATATACACAATGTACTAGCAAACCTTAAATACTAAGCTTCCTTATTGCGATTTTTATGTGGAGAATAACTGAATAACACCCAACAGAGGTTTCTAAGACAAAATATAATATACTAGTGGTCCGCCCCGGCTTCGCCCGTGGTACATATTTCGCAATAAAAGGTCCGTATGTCCTTTCTCGGGTATCAAAATATCTCCATACCAAATTTCATGCAAATTGGTTCAGTAGTTTAGGCGTGATCGAGTAACAGACAGACAGACGTTAGACGAGAGTTACTTTCGCATTTATAATATTAGTAAGGATTTTGTCTTAGAAACCTCCTTAGAATAATATTATTATATCAGAAAACATGGCGTTGTAAAATGTTTACAATATCGAATAACCATTTTATCAGTCCTCAGAAAATTTATAAATTCAGAAAAGCAAGAAAATCACAGGGTTAAGTTTAAAGTAAAAGTAGTTAAGTGAAAAATCGATAAGGATACCAAAGTTTTAAAAGATCCAATAAAATTATCTAAAACTTACATCGAGAGCCCAAAGTCCCAACAGGATTGTGATTCTTCCGCAACTTTATTCTGAAGTCAATCGGTATATCCTTAGCCTGAGGTATATGGTAGTTCCAAGTCCGATCCGTCAGTATCTGACCTGTCTCCTTGTCATAAATTAATTGTTCTGTCGTCCAGTATCCTATTCCCATTGTAAAAGCACCTTGGATCTATAAAAAACGAAATTTTTTACACAATTTTAAACCGATTATTTGATTAATCTTCTACTATGTAATTTTTCCCACTCGTAAGTTTGTACAAATATGAGTATTCATTTAAATTTGTGAAATAATGTCACTAGATTCAATGATATTCAGGAAATGAATACGAGATATTTTTTTTATTTTTACCTGGCCAATATCGATCTCTGGGTTGACACTAGTACCAACGTCTTCAACTAAATCAACCCTTCGTATATGACATTCACCGGTTAATATATCCAATTCTACTTCTGATAGAGAAATACCAGCAGTTCTATGAGCTTCCTGATCATTCGAGTTAACCTGATAACTCGTTTGTAGATTGATTCCTTGCTCAAATGCTTCTTGCACTATATTTTCCCATGAAGGATCCTTAACTGATTTTCTCACGGGTGCTAGGCGATCTAAAAGCAACTGGCAACATTTTATAGCACCAAAACATATTGCCTGAGTTGTTCGACTCGCAACAGTTGAAAAGTTATTTGGAACAGATGCTACATCTAGTGGTTTTATTTTTATCTTACTAATAGGAACTTTCAGTATAAAAGCAACGGTTTGTATCACTTTAGTATTTATCCCTTGACCTATTTCTATTCCCCCATGTTTAATTACAATGCTACCGTCTCCATGATAGATGGATATATAAATATGAAAGTCTACCATAGGTGTTCCCGGCCAGCTCATAATTGCAACTCGGAGTCCCCGTTTCAACCACCTATTTTTAAGGTTAAAATCTTCTACTTCCATTTTACGTTTTTCATAATCACTATCCTCTAAGAGTGTTTCCAATACATCTTTTACATCTGTGTATTCACTATTGAGATTACACATACGCACTTGCAGTGGATCCAAGTCTAATTCGTATGCTATTCTCTCCATCACGTGCTCTGTCATGCAAACACTTTCGAAACTTCCTGAAAAAAACTTGAGCTCTAAGAAAACTTTTTGATCAATCGAATAAATATTTAGAAAACAGTTAAAATTGAACGCTTTTAGTCAATTGGTACAAATTGTTACCTCTATAAAATATACAAACTAAATTTTATTTAAATTAACTAGCTGCGCTCCGAGGTTTCGCCCACGTGCTCCACTCCTGTTAGTCTTAAGTGTGATGTTATACCTATAGTCTATAGCCTTCCTCGATAAATGGGCTATCCAAAACCAAAATAATTTTTCAAATCGGACCCGTAGTTCCTGAGATTAGCGCGTTCAATCAAACAAACTCTTCAGCATTATAATATTATAGTATAGATCTCACCAGGACTCCTGGCATATGTATTAGAAGTAGTATCAGTTGTAACAGTGAACACGTTGAAGTTCCACCGACTCTTGTCATAACAATTCTTAACTCCAGGGAAAGCTAGAAATGCTACGGGATCGTTGTCTTTGTAGCCAGTGTCTTGATATAGATTATAGTGTAAATACTGTATTTCACCAATGCCGTTTACTGCAACCTAGAAAATATGTTAATAATTTGGCGCTTTTGCTATGGTAGTACATAAAATAATATAATTGCTCTATTAGTTGAGTAAATTCAACTTTATTTATTTCCTTAAATATGGTAGTGGTTTTTACTACAAAAAAAAAGTTATAACAATAATAAGGTCAT
Source organism: Colias philodice (assembly GCF_061535455.1). Lineage (NCBI taxonomy): Eukaryota > Metazoa > Arthropoda > Insecta > Lepidoptera > Pieridae > Colias > Colias philodice. Next base: position 9,523,464 of record NC_143092.1, read on the forward strand.
TTATGAGGAGGCTTCTATTTTATGTATTAATTCTTGCAAAAAAGCAAAACAGCACTGTACCAGAGATAACAAAAAGAATGCATTAATTTGTTAAGTTACCTCATAATCAAGATTACACGGTAATCTCTTGCCAATCACACGAATGTTAGGTTGGATATCCATCACAAATCTGCACGGTCTGTTGAGCAAATATGTGACGAGTGCACTGGCTGTGGCCGTGTAGCTACTCCTTGTTATTTTGGCGCCATAAGCTCCTCCACATCTTGGTACTTCTAAGTTTATTCTATTAATAAATTATTGATTTAAAAATACTGTTTGTTTAAGGTTTGTAATAATCAGTAATAGTATATTTCATCGTTAAAATAGAACAAAATATTGAAAAATTTAAGAATTTCTACAACAGCAACATTTTAGGTTAAAAAAATGTGTGCGTGTACTAGTGTACACACGTAAGAAGTGAAACTTCTTTATGACCATATTTTTCAAAAAATAATTTACTATATGCACCTTTAAGTACAGAAATACGTCAATCACGCGTGGTAGGGATAAAAACAAGATGGCGCGTAACGGAAAAATGTTACACTAAATTTTTTTCCAACCCCGATAAAGAAGTTTCACTTCAAATATTATCAAGTATTTAAAATTTATCTAACCGCTGAGGTTAATCTTGAGATGATAATTTGATTAATTTAAAGGCTATTTACATACCTACTTTGCTCTATGTTCAACAATTCTGATATAGCCAGATGCATCATATCTGGGTATTGAGTGGACGATAGTACATCAATACCATCCTCACTGGGAAGAGAAACACAACTCTGGGTTTCCATTGTATAGTGGTACTGCCAGAATATATTCTCCGTGTCTCGTATTACTCTATGCACATCTTCTCCTGGTTCTTTCTCAGCTGGGTTCGCTTTATACAACGTTATTCGACTCGGATCTAACATCTTCACATCACGTATATCTAGTAAAGGTTTTTTGTCATCTTTCTTATATGTTACTCGTACTAATTCGACTGCCCTGTTTGCTAACACTTCTGTTTCAGCTGCTATTATTCCAATGGGCTGATCAAAGTGGGTAATCCTATCTTCCGCTAGTAGTATTTGAGGTTGGTAAAGCGGCACTTTGCCACTTATGAGAATGTTATTTCCAGGAATGTCTTTGGCTGAGTAAAAAGCTAGTACACCTGGGAGGGACTGTATATGAAAATGAATATAAAATTATAAAGTTTAAAGTGATAATATCTAATTGATCCAAGAATAAATATTTTTTTTTACTCATTTTTTACTTTATTAATTAAAACTTTACTGCAGTATACACTTTGTTAACAGAAATATATCTAAATATTGAAATTGCGTTTAAATTTGTCAGCCTTCACAACTTAAAAATAAAACATCTCAACTCACCAGGGCCTCTGATGGATCAATATGCGCGATCTCACCGGTCGCAATCTTCGCAGTGACAAACGCACAATACACTTCTTTTTTCTGTGTGGGTAGATCGTTTACATACAAAGCTTCCCCAGCACACTGTATGAGTGCTTCCACTTTTGGCATAGGCTCATTTAGAGGCCATAACACTGGGTTAGTGTCGTATATTTCGGTACCTTTTGATAGTGGTCTGTATTTCCGGAGATCGATTGCACCAGATGCATAGCGTGCGTTTAATAGTTCTGGCGGTATTATATTGAGTAATCCCTGTAAAATTTAGGCAAAGATGAATCTTGTTCGTATTAAAAAAGAATTCATTAATATTTTTTCATTATTTTAAATTTCAGAAATGAATTTTTTTTACTAAAAAAAATACAGTTCAAGTATGTTACTAATTGATATAATATATACTATGATAGATTTTATCCCTGTACCTTATAAAATAAACCCAATGCAGCTTTCTTCCGAAATTCAGGTGAGAACATTCCTGGAAATTCCTCTACAATTATTTCGTCATTGAGAACATTAAGTGCTCCTTGCAGAACATCATTTTCGAACAACTTCTTATCTTTTAGATACAATTCAGTTCTATACGCATGAGTGAAGGCTCTTGAAAGACCACCGTATATTATTCGTGCGGATTTTACTGTTTCTCTGTCATTTGGATCTAGTTCATAGAGGAAAGCTCCGTGGACTTGTGCTACAGCGTTTTGAGATCTGGGCGTAACCTGAAAATTTAGTAATTATGGCAATTTACCTATAGTACGCAAATAAGATGTAAAAAATATTTTTTGTAATGCTTATAACTCTATCAGTCAGGATAGATATTTGCTTGAACATGATTGCATATGCCCGAATTTTTTAATACATATTTACATTCTATGAGACATAACTTGCTACTACGTTAAATTATTCATGAAAAAATGTTCAGTATGAAAAAAATAACATACTTTGAAAGAAGCGAATTTATAATTATCAGATAGCGGAGGTATTTTAACAGCAGTGATGATCTTTCCTCTCATATCAATCGACAGAAACTCTTGCAATGTTACATCTTTTGTACTTTCTGGACTCACTGGAACAAACATAACATGAATATTTATACTATCGTGGCTATACAGGGTTACTTGTAAATAAATAATAATAGTTTAAAAAAACTAAAAAATACGCTTTTTATAGAAAACCGAACTAAAAAATAGAAAATTTTATCAAATTAGTGTATTGTCATCGGTCCTCAATAAATCTACAAAGTTTGAACGAAATCTGGCCGTTTAAAGTGGGTCAAAATCGCGCCCAAAGACGTCGGTTACAAACATACAAACATACAGGTGAAGCTAATATAAAGCGTGTAAAAACCAGCAACCTCGCAGGACAAGATAGTATCATAAGTAACAACATTTGTTCTACGACTTTTGATAATGGTTGCTGGTATGTTTTACAAATAACTCTGTATATTTTACGGTCAGTTAGTTTACGACCTTTATTTATGTTTTGCTAGGTTTCGATCTGGCTTGAAGCTTTAGTGTCGACTCAAATATTATTTATTATATTATTGAACTAGATTTCCTGTAACAACATATTGGAATCGTAATATTATGCAATGCGTAATCATTTAGGCAAACAAGATTTTATCATATACGCTACTACATACTTATCTATACTAATACTAATACTAATTATTTTAGATAGATTAAAAAGCTGAAGAGTTTTTTTGTTTGAACGCGCTAATTTCAGGAACTACTGGTCTGATTTGAAAAATTCTTTCGGTGTTAGATAGCCCATTTATCGAGAAAGGCTATAAGCTATATATCATTACGCTAACACTAACAGGAGCGGAGGCACGCGGGTGAAACCGCGAAGCGCAGCTAGTAAAATATTAAATCTATACTAATATTATAAAGCTGAAGAGTTTGTTTGTTTGTTTGAACGCGCTAATCTCGGGAACTACTGGTCCGATTTGAAAAATTCTTTCGGTGTTAGATAGCCCATTTATCGAGGAAGGTAGAGTATAGGCTATATATTATCATTACGCTAAGACCAACAGGAGCGGAGGCACGCGGGTGAAACCGCGAAGCACAGCTAGTAAAATATTAATTCTATACTAATAGGGTAAAAGTGGGATAGATGCCCCACTTTTTGAAATAGCCTCATAATTTTAAAAAAATGAATCTTATACGATCACTTTTTATGAATATAGCTAGGTTAATTATCTGTCTTGAATTACTATATATATTTTTTATCCTATCATTTATAGATAATGTGTAATAAATATTTTTGTAGAACACCTTTTTTGAGGATAGATGACTACCTAGTTGGATAGTTGCCCCACCATGAAAATACTAAGGAGGATAGATGCCTACAGAGTGGGATAGATGCCTTACATACTCTATAAACGCGAAATCTAATAAAATTTATATGATAAACCAGTAAATGTCATGTTAACATAGTTGTTCTGTTGTCCAAGAATATACTTGCGCTCGCACTCCTTCTGCTTCTTTTGTATTTTCGTGGCGTGGTTCTCCTACAATCAGTATAAGGGCAGATCATTAATAAGTAAGTATATATAACAAAAAAAAGCAAATTAAACGAGTAAAATCGGTTAACATAGAGAAAACCTCTGACGCAATCAGGTAAAAATATAAACAGTTCCTGTGATTATCGATAATAACATACAGTATGTATTGAGGGATAGATGCCCTTAGAGGCCCCCTAAGGGCCCCTAAGGGCATCTATCCCTCGAAAAAAAAGGGGCAACTATCCTTTTTGATAAGGATAGCTGCCCCAGTATTTTTTTTTATTAAATATAAACAAAAGAGCCACTATTTTCACTTAGATTTGTACTTAATGAACTAGTGTATAGACATAATAAGAAATATAGTGAAATTTATTAATACTTATAAAGTTATGCAAATTCAAATATCAATCTTTTTAAATTTTAACGTGTTCGTGAAGTTCGCCCCGGATATTATTACACGCACTAGCGAAACACGTCTTCACCAAACAACAGCTCATGCGTACCCGAGGTGCGGGGTGATAGGAGCTCCAATTTAAATCATTAATTCGTAGTCACGACTCTGGGAAGTGAGGTTTTTTGAAAATGGGGCATCTATCCCCGTGCGGCATCTATCCCACTTTTACCCTATTATAAAGCTGAAGAGTTTGTTTGTTTGTTTGTTTGTTTGAACGCGCTAATCTCGGGAACTACTGGTCCGATTTGAAAAATTCTTTCGGTGTTAGATAGCCCATTTATCGAGGAAGGTAGAGTATAGGCTATATATTATCATTACGCTAAGACCAACAGGAGCGGAGGCACGCGGGTGAAACCGCGAAGCGCAGCTAGTAAAATATAAAATAAAATATATACTCATCAATCAGAAATGTTTCTATAATATACAAATGCATTATTTTGGAAAGTTAAGAAAATATAATGCAATAAAGAGTTTATTCTTTAAAATTTACCAATAGTGATAAATGCTCCAATCGCTTCCAACAACAAAAATAAATCGGATTGGAATCCCATATCTCTTTGTTTCAACATCAAATTCCCGGCTATTGATCCAACCTGCAATGTAAATAAATATATGGATGAATCACAGAGTTTATTCATGCCAATACACTGCAAATAAAGTTTTCAAATAAGAAAATATTACTACAGAAACAAAACATCTTCGGAATTATTATCTTTTTAATACAACTGTTTTATAGTAGTTAAGTTTCTTTTTTGTAAAATAGTTCATGTTAAAAACATTAGATATAATGCTGCAGCTAAAAATATGCAGCCATAATGAAATCGAATAACCCTTCCTTTTCGTGGACCCCAAAACTAAAAACTTATCATAATATGTACATACATTTCTAACAGGTATATGAGCTACCAAATCCAAATGTTCATACAGTTTTTCTAAATAAGAAAACTCTTGATACATCTCAGACATGTTCTTAAATATATTCATAGTATTTGTCAACGAAGTCCCAGCACCGATTATTAAGTTTTGGTCGAGGTAATGCATTTTTAGTTCATAGACTGCACTTATATCGATTAGCACTCGAGGAAATTCAAATATGTGGATCGCACCTAGAAAAAGACATTTATATACCTATTAGCGGTCCGCCCCGGCTTCGCCCGTGGTACATATGAAAAATAGATGTTGGCCGATTCTCAGACTTACCCGATATGCACAGAAAATTTCATGAGAATCGGTCCACCCGTTTCGGAGGAGTATGCAGACTAACATTGTGACACGAGAATTTTATATATAAGAGATAGTAGGTAATAAAACATTTTTTATTGTTTTCCTTGCAAATTTGCATCTAAAGCACCCCTTAAAAAATGGTGCGTTAGATACTATGAAAGAAAAGTTATAAACAACTTCAACATTATTAATTTTACAGATTTATATCCTCACCTCGTCCCGTATTCCCATCCACTAACATATAAGAATCTGTCCCTTCATTTCTCCACACTTCAAAAACGTCATTGATTTCATTTACCCTGTACCAAGTCTTATGATCGCTCAAATATATCTTTTTAACCTTTCCTCGTCTGGGAACAACACACCAATCTTCTTCACAGGGTTTATTACAAGTTCCTTTGTTTTTGCATAGTTTTAAATCTTCGATATCAACAAGGTTGGGTTTAGGAGCATCTTTAGCGAAGCTTCTGAAAGCGTCTAGGATGGATCTGTAGCCTGTGCAGCGGCACTGGTTGCCACCGAAGGAATTCTCGACTTCATATTCGGTTACATCGTAGTTCTTGTTTTCTAGTAAACTGCGAAAGTAAACGGTATTGGGCAGAGTATCTACATAATCTCTCATTAAACGATTTCCTTTGCGGACAGGAAGGTAGGTAATCTAGGTCGATATGTCCGCTTAATATAAATTTTAAAACTGTGCAAAAAACTACCATTATCATTTAATTTTTATTGTATTATGTAAATCAATCAAATCGTGCCATACCTAATTATATTTACCAACTAATAAATTTTTTTTCACAAAAAATTCTCCGTTTTCTAAATTTAAAAGCTTCCATGAACAAGAATGTACATAAATATTTTGGAAAACGCATTTATGCATTCGTTTTATATTGTAACTTTGGATACACAATCTTTATAGAAAAAGTTACTGATAATATAGTCATGGAAATCATTACCTATACATACTCATAATCCATCCGGGTGTACAATACCCACATTGAGAACCATTATACTTCGCCAGAGTCCGTTGTATGGGATGGTACCTTTGTCGGTTCCCTATCCCTTCCACTGTGGTGATCTCCCAGTCTTGGCAGGATAATATCGTTGTTAAACACTGAAAAATTTACACTACTATTAATACACTGTAATCTAAAAAATAGCGTTTCGTTTTCCTTTTCCAGTTTCTGAAAGGTAGAAACAATTTGTTTGATGGTATAGACTTATGAACGAAATTGCTATACAAAAAATATATGTAAGTAGAAATTTTAAACTATAGCAAACGCAAGCAAAACAACGATACTACAAATCAAAAAAATGTGTGCGTGTACTAGTGTAAACACGTATGAAGTGAAACTTCTTTATGACCTTATTTTTAAAAAAATTATAGAAATAACTTTACAGAAATACGTCGAATCACGCGTGGTAGGGATAAGAAAAAGATGGCGCGTAACGGAAAAAATTCACGCGTAACGAAAAAATGTTACACTAAATTTTTTTCCAACCCCGATAAAGAATTTCACTTCAAAAAAAAAGTAAAATACACATAACGCAAATTAAAACCTATAAGCAGAGCAACTCTATTTCATCCACTTCACGCAAAACACCCGTGAATCCTATAACTTACGTAGTAACCACCTATTTAGTAATCTGTGCTTAAACTCCAGAATCGCTGGAAAAACTGAAACTTACAGAATCAATAGACAACGTGGTCCTCTTGCCATCAGCATCAGGGATGGTCACAGAAACGATACACACTCCACACCCGCCCTCCTTGCACATGTACTTCGTGCCTCGGAGGTTCAGTCGCTTGCGTAGGAAGTTGTTCAGGGTCTCGTCGGAGTCTACCTCGGAACCCGCTGCAAAATTTCGTGGATAATTTTAGTGTTAACATTTAAAAAAATATACCCTGAATTAAGAGCATGCTTTTTGAAGTCGGTTAAATTGACCATAATAGTAAATTTTATATGCTACGATATTTAGTATTTTTCGTATGTGTATAAATTCAAGTTGCTATTTCGATTGTAGACATCGGAAAACATAAAAAAGTAATCTTGAAATAAAATATAGAGCATATCTATTTATTAGATTGTTGTTTTTTTTTATTTTGGGTTAAAAATTGGATAATAAAAATGTATGCACGTATTTTTGGGATAAGAAAATGAAAAAGTAAATGAAGATCCTTTGAGCTTTTGCCTAAAGTTAATGGATTTTTGAATAATATTTTAAATAAATAACGCATTTTTACCCATAGAAAAAAAGCATGTAACATCATCATTTCTATATATTTTTTTAATATATATAAAATAACAAACCTGAACAAGGCTCCCCATTCACACTGAAAGTTATTCTATCCATAGTCCAAACACTAGGCGGAATGACTGACACTCAATCAAAATGTAAATAACAATGTTATCGTTCACTGAATATAGTCGCAGGTAATGTTAAAAAGCGGTACAAACAAAAAATGTCTATTATTAGTCTATACAGTTTTCTCATAATATTATTTATCTGTGGTTTTCTCTATCTTATAGCGGGCTGCAGGTGGTAAGCGATCACAACCGCACATGAACATTTGCAGAGGCATGCGCATGACAAAGTCTCAAATGGTCTCTGGAAAAGTATTGGCGGCTTTTAAAGAGAAGAATCCCTAAAAATCCTTCACAATTTTTTTTAATTTCTTTTTTTTATCTCATGGAATTGGAGCCATTTTATAATGTTATTTTTGTCTCTGGTTGGTAGTTATGAGACGAGAGCGTGATATAGACTAGGTACTTTTTACAGCGGTGGGACATCTCATTGCCATAGGAATTTCCTTTTGACAACGGGCGAAGCCGCGGGGCAAAAGCCAGTAGGTAGTTTATACGTACATTTCATACTAAGTAACTTGTTTTGAGTGCGTACTAGCATAATAATGCTACCAGCATTTAAGAAAGCTGTAAAACGACGAAATGACGATATTACTAACTGTAACACGATAGTGAAGAAATACCCCTTCGTGATATGCATCCGTGTTTAATTAGTATATTCGATCATTATTTGTTGCTGCCTAATAACACGTCAGTTGTGTACTATATAAGTAATTAATTAATTAAAAAATTATGTAGCAATACATTTCCGGGATGTACACGATATAAGTATACTTTATTTTTTTCCGGCAGATAAAAAGTATGCATAATTTTCCAAAATAAATAATGGGTAATTTTACTCAAAAAATATGAAAAATTGTGTTTGTTTTTTGTAGTATTAGATCTCAAGGATAAACAATTATTCCGAAAACGAAACTCAATTATATTGTGCCTCTAAATAAAAATAACTTCTTTTTCTTTTATAATTATTGATCACTCAATTGTAAGTGATTAACAATAATGAATATGCGAACAGCCATTTGCTATTTCATAGTTCTTGATGCGTATAATTTTCTGTTGTGGTAACTTTTTGCACGAATGAACAAATAATTTTTTATAATGCAATGTAGTTTGCTTGCGAAAAAAATAATGAAGATTCAAAAATTCCTTACCTTTTCTGAAATAACATGTTTGTATAAAACTTGTTTTTCTTTTTAGGAAAAGGGGTTGTTATGTCGAAAATTGATTAATGATTGTCGATTAATGATTGTTCAATGAAATGTATGTGGACACAGTCACTAATAATAATATTGTATATGCGTATGTAAATTGCAGTAATTGAGACATTATTGGCGCATTGAAGAAAAATATAAATAAAAAGTAGTAGTAACTAGTGTTAGTGTAAAATGATAACATAATTATACCAGATACCTATACTCCCGATGGTCCTACTCATTGATAATGATTGTATTTGTATGATATGAATTCTATACTGTCACAAGTCACATCATATTTTAAAACGCTAAAGCTCTCGAGCTTCTCTAAAAGACACGTAAACTGAAGATGTTCTTCTTAATAAGATCGCATTGTTTTAATTTTGTTAACTGAAATTACTGAAACCCAAGAATGGTTTCCATTTGACCATACCATAAAATACAATTAAATTTTAATTGCATACTATAAATATGCCCAATTGCCCAATATGTTGTCGCAGATGTTTGTTTGCCTGGATTTTCTTTTGAAATATTTTAACTATATTTTTTACGTATTTCTTCGCTTTTTAAATCTCCATATCTTTGATTTCCTATCTTGCGACGAACTTATTAAGATTTAATGATATTGTTGATGGATTATTAACAATCAAAATAGGTAATAAAAACTGCTACGCCCATATGAACAAACATCATAATTTTTCTTGTACAATCCACAATACTCATTTCTAGCTCTCGGCTGCTATTTTAATTTATTTGTCAGTACTTGGAGAAAACTAAATATATCTCAAGACCACGTTCGACTATCAGTATTCTTCCTGATTCTGCTACATATAAGTCGTATTTGAACCGTGTAATCAGTATAGAAAAAACCAATGAAACATTACCCCTTGATAAAATATTGCATAATTATACCGCGCGTTATACATTGCTCGTATAATTAAAGAAGCTGGTTTATTTGTATTCTGTAGCGTCAATGTACACCGTTTTATAATATATAACTCAGTGATGATATGTGTTAACATCATCCGCTTAATTTATCTAATCGTGCAGTTGCCATTCATGCGGCCTGTGCGGTTTAAACATTATGAATATTAGCGACGATTTCAAAAACGAAAATAAAGAATCTAAATGTGATGTGTTTTATATTCTGTGGTCATCCGGTATATTAGTGTCTGTGCTGTGTTGTATAGTACAATGTGCTTTCTTTATATTTCTTGCGAAGTGCAGGAAGTTCGACGAAATTGTTTTGTGCCAAATGTCAGTCGCAAGACTGCTGAATACCTCGTTCGAATATTTAATCATATACCACAAACCGGATGAAATAATATCTCATGGTGCAATTTATGTTATTTACACGCATGCCGATTTTGTCCTGTTAATTCTGATGCTGATCTTCTCCAAGCATTTGTTCGACAAGATTGTTATAGTTTTCTCCAGCGCGAAGAAGAATTTAATTTTAACGTCGTTAGCGGTTTGGACTCTACCGCTCCCTTTAGCTTTTCTCTGGCCAATTTTCTTTCATATAAGCAAGAGGATTTTCCAAATATACTTCAGTATTTACGTGCATGTAAAATTCTTAATACTTCTTATAAATATATGCATTTTTATTGCTCTATTTCGAACTGTGTTAAGTCGAAGGTTCAAAATAAATAGAAATTTGCGGAACATTGTAAAAACTGCTATTGTAGCTTTTATTCTGATATCAATAACAAGTTTGCAAGTGTTGATAACAGATTTGATATCGTTTTATTACAAACAAATTAATAGTAGTGTATTAGTTTTCAGTTTTTGTGTTGTTAACTCTTATCAAGTTGTCGTAGTTACGATTATTTTTGTGACGATTGTCCGCCGAAAAATAAATATAGCATCTAACTACCGTTCTTCGCTTATGAAAATGAGAAGCTTAACTCTCAGATCTTCCGTTTCTTGACATTCAATTGTTAGTAATAATATGAAATATCTTAGTGTATTATATCTACTAGTTATAATATATTGTAAAACATCTTGTATAATGGTGAAAGCATAACATGCACTATTTGTATGAATTAAATAATACACCAAAACGGGTTTTGTAAAATTAAAAATGTAATAATATAATTGCTGCAAATTTACTGAAATCAAGAAGTTACATGAGTAATTTCCACTGTAAGGCGCGGGTCAAACACAAGCGGCGCGGGCGCAGGCGTGCCATAAGCGCACCTCTTGAATCTGTTTTGCACCACGTCCTTCTTATATACATTTTGTATGAAATAATTTTGGAAAGGCGTCGAGACGGCACGCCACGGTTGTGCCACGGTTGCGCCGCCTTTCCAAAGTTATTTCATGCAAAATGCCAATAGCGCACCCTGCAGCAGTGCGCCCGATGCGCGCTGCGCCGCTTGTATATGTCCCGCGCCTAACGTCTTTCATTGTGATAAGATCAACCTAATGCTTACCTTTTCCTTGACAATGTCGGAAAAGAAAACCAAAAATTTCCATGAACTGTCAAAATTTTTAAATATTCCTACATATTTATGAAGAAAAATGTTCAAGTAATTTAGAAGTATGGTACTAAATGGCGTGGGTTTTGTTAAAATTAATGACGAAAATGTCAAAGTATTAACAACGCATTAATTCTAACGTCACCAAAGAAATAACAGCTGTGGTTAATTTGTTGTTTAACGAGAGTCAACCCTGAATGTTGATAACCAAGAACATAATCATTTGGCAATGTTTTTGGATGGAATACGTAATACGTTTGATAGATAGGGCTGCCAACTTGTAAATAAATCTATGAACTGTAGACATAGTGGAAACACAGTGTGGAAATGTATATTTAATAAATTTATGACACACATAGGTACCTACATGTGTCATCATGTAATCAAGAACGTTTTAATTGTTATATTAATTTATTCAGCTGTATATACATTACGAAATATAACATAACAGAATAATATTTACTATATTTATTTTAAAAGTTTTGTATACGTATATATTTTAGAGCGTTTAGTGAAGTAGATATGCAAAAAATTGGCAACCCTATATAAGATAGCGTTGGCATTAGAGATGACTTCTTCAAGGGCCATTAACCTTAGAGATCGATAAGATAAAAGTACCTAATTTTTAATTAAAATATGTTTTAGTAGTATAAATAAAGAAATATGTATACTTACAATAAAACTCGTTTTAAACCAAAGATTAGCTTTAAATATTATCATGTTAATCTTATTTAGTATTATTACGTAGTATTAAATATTTTTAAGACGTCTGTGTTATTTTATATAGGTAAATTTTTCTTTATAATGTTTAATAGTTTTCAGATAATATAATGTTAACTTATTGTAAGTATAAAAGTTATGATTGTATTGCTCTATCCTCTATATGTAAATTATTATCAATAAATATGAATATAAGCTTGGCAAGCACTTTCATTGTTTTTCTTTAAAACCTACAAGTTCACTTCCTTTCAGCCTAAAAATTTTCTTCAGTTATTTTCACCAAAGAAGATATAATATCTTTTGCTACTTATTTATCATTTCATGTCATCGTACAGTTATTTTCATAATTCACATAATAAATATTCAGAGGCAATCAAATCCTCGATTTAATAAATGACGTTGGCTGTAGACAAGGCCAGGGTCGTCTGTAGGAAGCGACCAGCGTCAGTCGCCAACTGAGCAGCACACGCTCTGTAGTCTATATTTATTTCAGAGAACATTCCAAATTCGAAACCATTGCGCGTTCGATATAAAAAAATAAAAAGTTCAGTGCACAGATGCAAAATGACAGTTCAGAAACCGTAAAACCATAATGTGATTAAATATAAAGGTGCGTATTTAATTTACAATTATTGTTAAACAGTGTTTAAGTCTATTTAATGTCTGTACATTTGAGTTTTCATCGCTTTTCCAGATTACAGATGATTAATTATTATTTACGTTATCATGTAATAATAGAACAATAGAATACCTAGTACCTACAATAATTCGAGTTAAATGAAAGAGTAAAAATGTTAAATGAATATGTGACTTCATTTATTAAATTATTATAGAGTTATTAAAATTTAAAGCATGCTTTTTGACAATGAACGAAGTTTTACACAGATGTGTATGTATTGTGTAGAATCGTTATTATTGTAGCATTACGTGGGAAGGTATAAATTTAAAATGGTTTTGCTCTTCAGTTTTTTGTCGTATAAATAATTACGAGTCTTACCTACATAGTTTGATGCGTTTTACATTGAGCTCGCACGTTATTTGTTTTTGTTTATCATCTTATGACTTAATACAGTTCCCTTTTATTTCCTAAGTACCTATATGCAAATACATAACTAAAGTACAAGTATAAAAAGGTGAGAGTTCAAATAGCGTAAAAGAAAAGAAAGAAACATATTAAAAATTGTATAATATAATATTTTTTCTCAATGAAGATTGAAATTCAATCAATGTTAACCTAATTATCTGAAGATACAATTACTTACAATTCTAAACATACCTATTGTATTCATTTCATACAGTTAGAACGTGCCTTGAACAAATCATTGATACAATTGTTTCTATAATTAACAAGACCGACTCACAAAGATCAAATTGATCACATACACTGAATGATACTAACATATCTATCCTGAAAATATAAAGAGATTGTGCATTACAAAACAACCAATTAAAAAAAAATATATGTATTTTACTCATATTATAATTATGAATCTCGAAGGCTATATTTTATTTTATTTTTATCGCGGGCGGAACCTGGACAAACAGCTAGTATATACTAAAATGCAACCGATGCATGAATGACGTCACTGACGAAAATATTTTTCAAGGCATGCGCTTTTATTCTTATTGCACCCCTCATAAGCGAAGCGTTGAGGTGGGTACTACTGTCACTTCGCGCAAAACATCTGATTTTTCAAACTTAAAATGTCTTTATGTATCATACATTGCACTTGTAAGATAATACATACACACACATATTAAGAAAAAACACTATTTTTAACGTTCATGATATTTTTGATGTCATTTTTGTTATTTAAACTAGTTAAAAAACAGTTTAAAAAAGTTCTGTCTTGGACGTCCGTGTGTCTGTATGTGCGGATCCTTTTTCTTGTTAACACGATAGCGACCGAAATACTTTACTAATCGAGTCTTTTTTTTTTCTCTTACGCTTGAGTATGCTCAGGAATAGAACCCTTTCATTTTTCAGGGTCTGATTCGATGTGGTTTAATTGTTATTAAATAAACAAAAATAATAATTAATAAATATTTATTAAAAAAAAATTATGAGGCGTGCACTTTTGGATTTTCCAAATTATTTTCATCTCTGGTGCTTTAAATATCGCACGATAAACGAGAAAATCTAAAGAAAATTGGTTTATATCAATTAAATACGATTTGTCTAGTAATTATTAATCGGAAGCCATCGAACCAGCGTCTGCATCAGTGTTTAGAAAGCATATTTCTAATGTCACCCCAGATATAAGCTATCTTCGTAAATTTCTATTGCCATTATTCATAAGAACCGAATCCAAAATTCTATCTTTCTTCTTATTAGATAATGAATGAATTTCTTCTCACTGTTCTAAACTAGTCTAAATGATTTCTTCGATAAGTCTCATTTCTTTATCAGTTTTGAATAGTTAAGAATTTCAGCTTGTTTGTCATACAAGTATCTCCGATTTACAAGTTATTTCTCTACAAAAGAAATCATTAAGCATTTTCGTCTTGGTAATCGTAATGATTGATTCTAACGAAGTTTTCAAATTATTCTGCTTCATTTATCATTCCTCAAGGTTTAATATGAAAACATAATGGGAAAAATAGAGGATTAGATCTTTCATTTTACTACACTCTAATTGACAAGCCTTAATTATGTCGGCGCCAACATTGTCTGGGATAATATATTATTTTATCGTTATAATATTATGACTTAGAAATATATATAAATTAATGTCTGCCAAATGTATTTTCATTCTATTTCCTTTTACATGAATTTATCTAATTATTTATTTATATACCTATTCGTAATCATATAGCATTACAGTACAGTATATAGAAAATATGGTTTGTTAGGCTGTTATTACAGTAAATAACTATCTATCCTCTCTTCCGATTATACTTTTAAAATTAGTAGGATCATTATTTAATCTAACCACTTCTGGTATAATCCGACTTATTTAAAACGCACCAGAACTTAATAAAAGTGAACTTAAATTATGACCATCTCATTTAGAGACATGTTGTATTATAATAGCTCGTCCTACATTATGACTACGCGTCAGAATTTTTGATATCATTAATTCGTCCGTGCCCTACATATTAATGTGACTTGCTCTTTGTAAATGTTAGAATTAAAAAGCTTTTTTCATTTGTGGTGTGTTTTCATTCTATCATAAATTTACATAAGTCTAAATTAAGTTTTATACTTATGCCTAATTTGCCTATACATTTTGGCTCCCTGAGACAAAAGTTTTTACGCAAGTCAATAACAAAATTATGAATTGAAAATTTTTTAAATGTTTATTTAAATGTTCTGCAGTGACATTAATTATAATAATAAAAGATAGTTTGGTGATAATAGCCGACAAAGAACGAACAAATTAATTCAAAGACTTAAAAAGCGCTGAAAGAAATATCGCTCTAAGAATAAGAATAAAATAAAAACTGGCGTCGAGTCAAAAAAATAGAAAACATTTTATTCAAAACAAAAAGAATATCTATATGTATTAAATATTAATAAAAATGAATCGCCAAATGTGCTGCAGCTAACCATAAACTCGAAGTTCGTCTCGTTTGACACGTAAAAGGGACAAAAGAACGTCTGCAGGAATAGCTATTTACTACTTGACACAACATACTAGTAACTAATTTTATAATTAATTGGTCTTCTTTAATTTTTTATTTCATGTTTCAGGACAAAATGGCGCTACCTATGTTGCGCCACTGCTGCGGGTGCTTGTCTTTAGAGAGAGGATGCCTTGTACTCGGAATCGTTTCTATTGTAAGTACTATACATTTTTATAATTTACCAAAATATATCACCAATACACAATACTTTCATTTTCGATGAACAATTTAGTGTGATAATTATAAACAATATTATTAATAATTTAATCCCATCTCTTCACTTCGTGGTTCAAAAGATGTCACGGTGCAATTCCCATTTTTCTAAAAATTTTTTAGCGCGAAAATCCTAGTTTCCCATTGGATAGAGCAAGCCTCGTGCGACCAATCAATGCCAACGGCGGGAAATTGGACAGTTGCGATTGGTCGACATACAAAATAATAATTATATACAGATAATATAGATTAATAATGAATCAGATTAGATTACCTTTTCCCATGCGTATATTCAAAATGGCAGATTATTATGTACCTACTAGAAAAATGGTAAAGTTTAATACTAAAACAATTATTGTGCAGTGACTTAAATATGTACATCACAGGTACTATATTATATTTATTAACAATTCTTTTATAATTAACTTTATTCTCTTTTGCATATGCTAGTCATTGCACACGCGACTATGTCGTGTGAATTTATTTATAGACCAATGCAAAAATTCGTATAATTAGATTAACGAAATTGTTTTCGACTTGTTTACGTTTATATGCCAATTGCAAATTATATTTAGCTATACATGTGTAGGCTCTGCAATACTTTTCTCTGTGACGTCACTATCCGTACCTATAAAACAAAGAAATTGAGTAGATACCTATCTTATATCTCTATACTAAGGCAGATAGTAGATACCACAGTAGATACATACCTATAGGCTATAGATACTCGTTTAGAAAAGAACTACGATAAAAAAAAATAAACCTAGTAAGTATGTGTACCACATATAAATGTAAACATAAATACCTCAATGTTATTCCTGGAAATATACAATAGTAAACCGTTTCATTCATATCCCACCTTAGTCAGTGCAGTAAAAATAGATGCAATACAAATATATATAGCTAGCGGTTCTCGCGAACAAATTGTAATCTAAATAATACCGTTTATTGTTCGTTTTATGGGTTTCACAATTAATCTTTAAATAGGTTTTTGTTTCTTAAATGCTGTGTAGTTTTACGCACATTTTCTGTCTTATAGCACTTATGGTGTGAAGGCAAATACTGTAAAGTTATTTTTATCTATTTACTTATGGAGTTCACACCTTTCAGTTTAGTATAATTAATTACGTGTTATATGAACTGTATGTGGTATGTCTGTTCTATAAAAGGTGGTGCACATGTCACAATCAGTTTACTAGTAGACTTGAATATAGGTAGGTACTAAGAATGAAATCTTATACTAACTTGGCAGAGTACTATATCTAATAATATAAATAATTAGCAGAGGCCTCGCTTCGCATTCATTGTACCAGAATAAAAAAGATGGAATTTTACTTACTTACAATAAATAGGTAGGTACACAATTAAAATGCAGTTTTTTTTATGCTATTGGATAGCAAACGAGCAGACGCGTCGCCTGGTGTTAAGCGATACACGCCGCCCATAAGCATCCACTTCACTGGGAAGTGGATGTGTTGCTGTCCACAAGGAAGGAGTTAGGTAGAAGGGGCGAGGATGGGAGGGAATGAGGATAGGGAAGGAGAGGATGGGTAGGGGATGGGAAGGGATGTGGGCCTCCGGACCCCTCACTCACCGTACGGAACGCGACAGTAAACTGTCACTATGGCGCCGATATTCTGTGAGGGTGTGGTACCTTCCCCGGTGCGAGCGTGGCCCAATTCGTGCCGAAGCATGCTCGACTCCCACTCTTTTAAGAGGTGGTAAAACTATTACTCTAGTCTAAGAGCATCTACAGACGCTCCGATTTGGTTGGTGCCAACCATATTGGAACCGACATGGCAACCATTCCAACATTGCTACAGATTGTCCGACGGTTGGCCTTCCAACTGTTAGTTGACCATAGAGTAATATGTCAGTTGACCATAGTACGAAGAGAATGGGCTAAATTCTACTATAGAAATAGAGAAAATTACAGTCTTATGCGGCTCTTATAACTTATTTTTTAAGGTTTTTAATGTAGCCGCACTGTCAATTTTTTTAATACTTCTAACATAATAAAATACGCTTGATTTCTGGCATCTCTATTTGCGTAATCTTTGTTACTTAAGTCCCACAAACAGGGAAAGTCTTTATATAGTTCCAGCAATTTTATTAATATGTCACGTTCGGTGACCGTAACTCCCTCGGCGTTCATGTTGACGTCCTACACCGGCGGCGTTGCGAATGTGAATGAGCCAATCTTAATACTATTATAAAGGCGAAAGTTTGTAAGGATGTATGGATGTATGGATGTATGGATGTATGGATGTTTGTTACTCTTTCACGTAAAAACTACTGAACCAATTACAATGAAATTTAGCACACATATAGAGGGTAACTTGGATTAACACATAGGATAGGTTTTATCCCGGAAATCCCACGGGAACGGGAACTATGCGGGTTTTCCTTTGAAAACGCGGGCGAAGCCGCGGGCGGAAATCTAGTTACCTATATTACTCTATGGAATGAGCCGATTTGGTCGGAACAAAGCTTCCAGACGTTCCAATTTGGTTGGATCGGATAGGAAGTTGGTTTGGTCGGTATCGCCGGCGCATCCGACCACGTCAAACCAATATTAATAATAATTATGTCGGACCGACCGCTCTCTACACTTTCCGATTTGGTCGTGGTCGGATGGTTGGCACCAACCAAATCGGAGCGTCTGTAGATGCAATAAGTAAATCTTTTCAAATCATTGTAAAAATAAACGACAGTAGGTACTCGTACGTGGAAAGAAAACTAAAGAAATGTTAAGGTTATATTGAGTTATTCATGTGCGATAAGCATTCTATATTAGCCGACAACTGCATTGCCCCAAGGTTGTGACTACTCGATGCAGGTGTACAAATATTATTGTCAAGTGAAAATATCAGACTTCTTATTTAGCTATTTAAATTAACAATTAGATAATCGCTTATACCAAACACGATATGAAGGAATCAAAAAAAATATACAAACATTATCTAGGTATATATACTATTTAAAATCTCTCGAAAAGGGAACAATAACCACACACGCACACAAACACACACAACTTATTTGCCAAATTAATATTTGATTTCCTTCTGAGCAGATAACATGTATTATTTAAACTTAGTTGAATATATTTTTGTTGTTTGATTACATTATTGGAAAACATTCCTCTTATCTAATATATCTAATATATCTAATACTAGCGGTCCGCCCCGGCTTCGCCCGTGGTACATATGAAAAATAGATGTTGGCCGATTCTCAGACTTACCCGATATGCACAGAAAATTTCATGAGAATCGGTCCACCCGTTTCGGAGGAGTATGCAGACTAACATTGTGACACGAGAATTTTATATATAAGATATATACATATTATAAAGGCGAAAGTTTGTACGGATGTATGGATGTATGGATGTTTGTTACTCTTTCACGTAAAAACTACTGAACCGATTACAATGAAATTAAGCACACATATAGAGGGTAACTTGGATTAACACATAGGATAGTTTTTATCCCGGAAATCCCACGGGAACGGGAACTATACGGGTTTTCCTTTGCAAACGCGGGCGAAGCCGCGGGCGGAAATCTAGTAAGTTATAATTCCAACTGCATCAATTTCAATCGAATTTATTTTAATCTATCTGTTTACTGTTAACATTTGAAATTATAAGTTCATATCTTGCACCAAATATTTATTAACTAAAAATAAATATCATCTTTGACGTCCATCAATCCATACTAATATTATAAATGCGAAAGTAACTCTGTCTGTCTGTCTGTTACTCAATCACGCCTAAACTACTGAACCAATTTGCATGAAATTTGGTATGAAGATATTTTGATACCCGAGAAAGGACATAGGCTACCTTTTATTGCGAAATATGTACCACGGGCGAAGCCGGGGCGGACCTCTAGTATTAAACATATCTATACAAAATATATTTCAGCAAGCGTGCGTGCTATACATAATCGCTGGGTCATGGAACCTGCCAAACCACAGAGAAAGGGAAAGAGAAGATAATCTGATCTCCATGACTATGGTCATGTTCTCCACCCTGTCTGCTATTAGCAACCTGGTGGTGCTTATTGGGATTTGTAGGGTGAGTTATTAAATATTTATATACAAGTTTAATGTATATTGTATTTGTAAAAAAAACGTGAAGACTATGAAAAAGACAAAATAAATAAATCTTCATTGCTAAGCTTATCGTCTTGAAAATATTACTTAGTCGTACTCTTTGCTAATCTGTGATATTATGCTAGTTATGTAAATTTTCGGAACTACCTCTAGTCTGAAGATTAACAAGTCCTATTATAGATAGGTACCTATTGCAAAAAGCGTCCGTCCGTTACGTGATGTTTCAAACCGTTTTTTGTGAATTAGAACAAACTTTTCGAACAAAATTTATAATTTTATTATGATTACTTGTACTCTAAACCAAAACTCTAAACTAAACTAACTCTAAACTAACTAACTCTAAACTCTTCCAGAGACGACCGAACTACCTGCAGCTCTCGCTACTCTTTAACTCAGTGTTCATTCTATGCATCTTCCTGGTAGCGGGCGTCACTTGCCTCTTCAGCCCGGAGTTCAGGCCCGTGCTGCAGTCGCCAGGCAATGTGACCCTGGTGGTCGTGTCGCTTGTACTTGGCGCAGGTAATTTGTGATATCGCTTAGAATAGGAACATATATATACTGACATAGAAGCGGTCTATACAAATAAACTAGCATTTTAATTCAAGTGCCCGTAGACCCACTGTCATATCATTCTATAGCAGTGGGTCCACGGGGAGAAAATATTACCCGTAGACCCACAGTGGGTCATTGCGGGGGGACCACGGGTAATACGCCCAGTTATAGCCGTTCAGCGTTATCTACGTGAACATTCCACACACCCAAACATAGTTACATAATATGTACGCATTCACGTACTCCATAATGAGACAAAGATAGAATATACATTTAAACCATTAGCCGAAAAGAGTTAGCAACGTAAACGACTAACTCAAGCCGGCTAATTAGCTGACTTCAGACGGAACGTGTTTTTACGCGTATACCGCTTGTACCTCAGTATATTGTATGTATATGTATTCTACGTGATATCGTTATTATTTGATTGAATAGCGTATGGAAGGCTATATAAGCTTTTGCAATTAGTATATTTTATGGACTCTAAATAAATTATTCTTTAATAGTATTTAAATGCAAAATTATAAGCTATCTAATAAGTGTAGTCTGAAAACATAAATCAATATGACTTACTATGAGGCCAATTTTGATAGTATAGAAATTTAATATCAATCGTACAATCTACGTTTATTAATTTATTATTAACCTCTACAATGTGTTTATTTTTCAGCTTATTCGCTATACTACCTGATTGTCGTAAACAGTCTTTACAGGAAGATGAAAATGTCCTACAGTGAAACGGCTCTGCCAATGTGATTGACTTTTAGTGCCTTATTTATACTTTTGTAATACTATGTGTATGTGTAAATAAACTATTTATTTAAATTAACTTTTGTTTAGTCATTTTTCATCATTAATCCGAATTTATTTCCACGGTAAGATACGCTAAATGTAATGACTCTAGTGTCTACACTGAAACCACAGTAAACTGATACGAACAGTAGCGAAACTCCGTAAAAAAGTTCGAAACGGTTCATTACACAAACAGACCAATTTCGACGAGCTACTTCGTTCGCTACTTTTGATTTTAATTGAAGCCAGAGGCCTTAATCTACAGAAAACTACTTATTATTCAATACATATAAAAGAAATAAAGTAACAAAAGGCATAGCATATAAAATATTTAGAGGCTACTTATTATTGTAATGAGTATTAGATATGAATATATATCTCATAATTTTCGCTACATAAGTTTTGTTACCATTTTTAGTTCGGTCGTTTACTGTTAGGTATTTTAGTTAGAAAATATTATATTCTTAATTCTAGTCATATAATGACCCACGAGAGGTATCACTTACTAAGATATTGGGTCACATCTTCAAAATAATAAACTCAAATCGTTTTTAACGTTTTTATTTTACCATCGCATATAACAAAGCATTGTACAACAATCACAAACATCAATATTCCTAAAAAAATCATTTAAAATTCACATTATAAATAATAGGACAACATTTAAAGCGTAGATATAATTGATCATATAATTGTGCCGACATATAGAGCGAGGTCTATTCAAACATAGGAAATAGTTAAAAAATAAATATATTTTTGTAGAAACACCATAATATTTTATAAGAAGGTATTATTTGTCCGTGTTTAGTAAATGTGTTTGTTCTGTTTTCATATTCAGAGGTAAATATTTTACTTTATAATAAAATAGTAGGATATGTAAAATAGCTCCAAATTTATATTTAATTACAGACTGTAAAAGCTTTATATTCAAAGCATGAAATTGATAAAAAATAATTTTATTCATATAACTTGGAACGTCATCTTTCGAATGACAATGAATTTAAAGACAATTGAAATTGTTAGTTATTTGCTAATAAATATAATTTTACATATAATGTATACATATAGATTTAAGCAATTATTAAAATATTCTTGTCTACGTCTAAAACAGATTTTCGATTATTTGAATAGACCTCTACACATTTGTAATTTGTAAACCACTTCTAACAAGTATCTAAAAGATAAACATCACAAGAATACATCCATAGAAAAGGGATAGCAATAGGGTTACAAACACCGAGACAGAGACAGGTATATTATTTTGACGGATAATATTTGCTTTTGAGGAGCGAATTATTTGTATAGCTTCGAGAATATTCTATTATCAGTATGAAAATATAGATTGGACCAATGATTGGACACAACTTTTACCACGAGTTAGGTAGATGTATATTCGGTAGTGATAAAATAATAATCACTAAGTGATTATTATTTTTTCGGCTTCGGATATAATTTCTAAACTGGTACATTTTCATTTTCAGATTAATCTCTTACGTTCGGAACGTGTGTATCTATAGTCTTTGGGGTTTTTGGTAGATGTGCCACCACATATAATTATTAAATAGTTACCTACAACGTATATGAGTTATATTATCATACAAAGAATTACGTTTAGCTATCTTCATAGATTTAATTCTAACTCATCCCAATTTTTGTACACTTTGCAATTAAACAAATTAATGTGCATATCGTTGGTACAATATACAGATACAACCAGTAGGGAAACGTGATACAAACGTTCGAAATGGATCACACACACAAGCAAGTGTGTTTACGGATCGGAAGGGTATTATGACAATTGACAGATACGAGAATACCCGATTCTCGTAAACACGCTTGCATGTGTGCGTGAGCCATTTCGAACGTTTGTATCACGTTTCCCTACTGGTTGTATCTGTATTTTGTGTCGATGGTACACATTATTAATTAAGATATTTTATTAGCGACTATAAATAGAAGAGAATAACCCATGGTAGCCCCACAATACTATAAAATACAAGATCCAAATTTATAATATATTTATAATTTATAGAAAGATATGTAAATAATATTTTTATATAGTATGCATTCGCTCCTCAAGAACAACATCTATTGACTAATTAAAGCAAAGGACGTCTTATTGTCATAATTTCCTACACACATAATAATGGCTTCTTTTAAATGAGTCCACATCAATCACTAAAATTTGTGTAAAACATAGCATATTTTACACCTAACCGAATAGCTATTTGCATTTTTTTTAAATTGAAACGGAGCGAAGGACTTTATTTTAAATGTCACTTTGACAGATGACAAAAATATGAATAAAAACCGCGCCAAGAACACAAGAAGCAATTTTTATATTATTGTAACGTTCTAATAGAATATTATTTGCTGCGAAAGGCTGCGAATTTATTGTTACCTTTTTAATATACTTGACACTTGCATGTATTTTCTTGCGATGAAAAAATATTACTTTTAATTAACAATAGGCTCGGTATTGATATGGACTCATCGATTAGTTATATCATATATGACTTGGTTATATGGATAAACTTCTATGGTTACATACAGTTTCTATCTATACACGAATAACCACTATGTAAATACATTAACGATATATGCACATTTCAATTAAAAGTTTGGTGTTTAAATAAAAAAGTGATAAATATTCAATTTGATTATGGAGTAGACATATTTATGGAGTTAACTTGTGATAATAAACAAATTTGAAAGTTTATAATTATTTTTACTCATTATGTAATAAGTTTCAACAAAAATATTAAATTTAATATAAGTAAAACAATTAAATACTATTCTAACATTCACATAGGTAATATAATAATAATTGTTTACAACAATAATTGTGGTATTTATTAAATATACTTTTAAACATATTATATTAATATAATAAAAACTCGTTGATAATAATCAATTTATGCGCAAGCTCATAATTTATAATAAGAAAAATTATTTACTTCATGGACCTATTATATCTTAAATTAACAATATTGTCACATTGATATGTTGTTTATTTTAAGTAACTGGTATATAGTAATAGTTACTTTATTCCTGGTTTTTAACGCTAATCCTTAAAAATTAATATTTTTGAATAATATGTAATAGGATATGCAAGGACATAATTTGGCGCTTCTATTCGATTTCATTTAACTTTTGGGTTGACTTTTTGATTTCAGAAAAAATTTAAGTCTGTATATGATAGTCAAATATATGTTTAACGTCATCTAATACAATAAATAGATAAAATATTATAATAAGTGAAATAACAAGATGAGACAAAAATCTTTCAAGAATAGGTTAGGTACCATCGTACATTTTTTCGATAGAACAGATAGGTAAATTAATAATTTATTGTAGTTGCATGATTATAGATTTTTTTTAATTGTGAACACTTTTAAGCTTTCGACATAAATAATTCATTTAAGATAATATCATATTTTGATATTAGTACTTCAAAATAATCTTAAAAATTCATAAATACATAAATGTAAAACTTCACACAGGGCATTCATTTATCCTATTTAGGTACACATGACACATAATATAATTTATAACTGCAAACTATAATTCTATCGAACGAATTGTAAAAATATTTTTAATTTACACCATAAATACATATAATAGTAATTATAATTTTACATTGGAAGACAATCTACAAACAAATAATCTTGCTTCTAAAGCAATTTTTTTTCTTGATATAAGTATATTTTTTAATACTGGCAAGCGAATATTTGGTTTTTTACTCTATGGTCCAGTTGAAACCACCATTAAATGCAAATAGGCTGTTTCATTTTGAAATCGTTGGATTATTTTTATACCTCATAATTTTTGGTCCATCTAGAATTATAAGTCATAGTCTTATAATTTTGTTACATTTTTGAGAACATGGTTTAATTATTAATACTTTTTGACTCTGGTGGATTTAAAATAAAATAAAATAGATTTACAACTATGATTAAATTTCGTTGTTCAATACAAGATTTTAGGAACTTGGTGGGATTAATCTTACACAACAAAACGTCACAACCAGTGTTTAGGATAAAATTTTAATTAACCAAGGGTCATTTTTCTTTGAGATAAATTGGTTGAGTGGATTCGATAAGTTTGAGATAGATACTTACGATTTTTCATGAAATTACAATAAATATTGTTTTAATCGAATTAAAAAGGTTATCTAATCTTTCTAGTAAACTAAAAAAACTTACATTTATTGATCCTGTATTTTTCTTGAATAAATGATTCTTTAAAAAATAACACTGTAACGAAATCTTTTCATTAATTATGAAATAAATACCTCCTTTCGCAATTCTTCAAATTTACAAGACGCCATCTTCGTTAATTGACAGGAGATAGCTTCGGATTACAACGATGAAGTAGAAATTCTCCGCTGAAAAAAATACCTCAGTGCTATTACAATAGATTCTAAATTTGTTTACAGGCAGTTCTTGGTACTGATTGGTGGAAATATAAACAGGCGCGAAAACATTTTCTAGTCATTACAATTTGCAAAAATGTTGTTTATGGACTTTTATATTTAGGTAGTTTCAATAAAAAATAAAAAATACGTAATTAGCGAAGGATTAATTATAAGTACAACATTTTAGTGAGATACATTTTTAAACGTAAGATGCCTCTAAAGGAGACAACCTCGGATAATTATATTAAGACCATACTTTTGTGCCTTGATTAGTACCTAAAAAGATGTCTAAGAAATGGTAACGAAAAATTTCTTATTGGAAAAAACATTCGTATATTCTGAAGAATCTTCGCGTTTGCAATAAGTATTATGTATTTTTTTATTCAACCTTATAGAATACACGCTATTAATGCCATATTTACCTACCCAGGAAAAGCAGTTGTGCAATCACATGGCCAGCGCCCATGTGGAACAGGGTCTTCAGGAAGCTGATGATGAACAGGACGACGAACACGATCCAGAAGATGCAGTACTTTCTTATTATTCCACACTTTTCCTAGAATAAAAGAAGTTTCTAGTAAAAAAGTAGTTTGCCTCTAAGCACATCATTGCTTTAGCCCAAACTGTCAATGCTTTAATCAGGCTTTAATATTAGATTAAACAGATTTTAATAATATTTTCAAAGCACATGAGTTAGACATGGTTTAAAAGCAGATAAGCAATTTTACGTGTGTTTAGTGAATTTGAAACGGACGTCCAAATATAGCGTTGCGATATCTTTATATTAATGACTATAGTACTAAGCTTTTTCTACTTATAAGAATATGTTTGTCTCGACATCTCTATGAAAATCTCACAAACGTAAGAGATAATAATTGTTACTGTATGACATAGTAGTATATTATCTGTACTAAAACCAAACATTTCCAATTGTACTATTTACCTTATGCACCGCATACACGAAAATCAGATCCAACAGGAACTTAACAAACAGCAGCACGACGAGTAGCACCACTATAGTGTACACTACAGACGACATGCCGCTGTCTACTTCGTCCTTTCTGGAGTCTGATGCGTCCTTTATGTCAACCGCGAAGGTAATCAGGATCACTGCTAGCACGAATGTTATTATCTGTAAAATAATGTGTGAATTATTAAAGGATATTTGGTAATAGCTGTGGTCGGCGGTTTCACCCGCATTGCTCCGCTCCTGTTTATAGCCTAATCATTCCTCGATAAATGGGCTATCTAACACCGAAAGAATTTTTAAAATCGGACCAGAGTAGTTCCCGAGATTAGTGCTTTCAAACAAACAAACTCTTCAGCTTTATAATATTAGTAAGTACTGTTACTTATATTGGTAGGCTATATAGGAAAGCGCCAAAGTGGTTGGAAAAATATCCTCAGACATATGCAATGTCTGTTACTTAAACCCAGTGATCTTAAAATGTATTTTTTCAAACATTTTACCCATGTAGTTGGGGAAATAGATTTTAAAATGGTATAAGCGTTTAAATGAGTAGTAAAATGTACCTAATGTAATAGCCCTCTTGGGTAAACTTGGGAGTTAAAACACGCGAGGGCTGTCGAGGGCTAGTTTAACTTTAAATGCAACGGTTTATTTAAAGAGTTCGTTTATTTCTAGTTAAATTGTGAAAAAATACATAATAAATTATTGACGTTACATTATTCGTTGATAGAAAAAAGGGTCGATATTGATTTATTTATATTTTTCCTATTTGTATTTCCAACATTCCTAACATTCAGACGAAAAAAAAATAATTTAAATAGCAGTTTTCGAGATTTTTCGAGACAAGCGAATAATTTCATACAAATATTTTACAGAAATACTTACTGAATTTATAATTCCCATAGCGATGCATCCTGTCTTCAAGTGGAATATAAAACAAAATTTTTCCAAAACGGGTAACTCCATCCTGGCCTAAAATATATTATAGAAAAAAATAAATAAATAGACATTCTAAATTCAATTTAAACCAAAATCAGTTTTCAATATTTTTTCATTTTCAATTAAATATTAAGTTTATATTTAAAAAGCACAAGAAGGTACCTATTATTATACATTAATCAATTATTCTTTTGAATGCCTATTAAAAACCAAATCAAATAATTTATCCAATAATTCTTCTCAAAAATACAGAACAATCAAATAAATTACCAATAACCAATAGCTAATCAAAATTGTATTAACAAATCAACTCACCATTTTAACAATTCAACAATTTAGAAATTCACAACACAGATTACGTTTTATCAACACAGAAACAACAATTAACAGATAATTGAAACAAGATATTTAATAAACGATATTTGAAGACATGTTTGTGTCACAGACGACTCGGAACACCGCTTTGAGCAGGCTTGATTGTGAGGGTTTAAGGGGAGGACGTGCTTTAAGCTCGGAGGGCCTTTTTACTTGAATGAAAAGATTTCATTATATTTTTTTTGTTGGAAAACTAAATTGAATATAATCGCTTAAACCTACTATTGGGAAACTAAACTCAAAAGAAACGCTTGTTAGTCATTAAAAAAATGATGTCCTGTTATAATTATTATTAGCATACGGGATACATGTATTTTACACCCCTTTTCACAGATTTTTTACGAATTATAAAGTGCCGAATAAAATAAAAATTTTATTAGTGTTTCCCGGGAATAGCACTCAGAACTTTCTGATTCGCATCGTTAACCGCTATTCCTTATTTTTAAGTAGATGGTTCTTTCGAGTAAACTTTTGATGATATAATGCTTATCAATCTTTATGACATTATGACAGTACAGTTAGTACAGTTCAGAAATAAAACTATTTCTGAAATGAATTAGTTCATAGCTAGATATTTTTCATGACATATACTTATACATATTTATGTTTATTTTTCAATATTCACGATATTTATTCTTCATTCGTGAGGAAGTTTTGCTTCTTATTTAGTCCTAACAAACAATTACAATATAATAATGATCTCTTTTACTATCTTTGTACCTGAGAACCCACCCAACAATCCTACACATCATACAAAAATAAAACATTTCCAACACGAAAAATAAAACTCCATTTGGGATCTAACATCGCCTTAAGAGAGGCTGCACCGGCCTGCGCAATCGTGTCGTCATCGATCGCGTTCCCAAATAATATAATAGCATTTAACGTTAACCTATATATCTAACCTAGATAGCGGATCACCTTAATGTCCCTGACAGTTAACATTTGTTTCAAAGGTATTTAATTGTAGCAGTTTGGAACGATACTATCCGCCCGCCCTGACTCCGCCCTAAAGTATAAAACTTAAAAGTAAACGATGTGGTAAATCCGTTGGGACAAATTGGTAAATGTTTAAATTTATGAATTTTTGATACTTTGTTGTTGAAGAAGTAATAAAATCATTTTATTGTGTTTATCTACTACCTATATAAAAATAGGTCGGGTTTTCCTTCCTAACGCTATAACTCCAGAACACACCAACCAATTTCCACAGTTTTGCATTCGTTGGAAAGGTCTCGGGCTCCGTGAGGTTTATAGCAAAGAAAAAGTGTCTCTGGTGGCGAAACGGAGTTCGCCCGGTTTGCTTGCTTTATATAACGTTGATAAAAGCCAGAGGCATATTTATTATTGCTGAAGCTCCAAATGGAATTGACTCATTTACCAAATCTTTTATGAAGGTATAATAAATACTAATAATAGATATTATATACTATTTCGTTACACGGGTGGAAGCACTGATTTTAATATAATTTGAAGATGACTGGTAAAATGAACGCTTTTAATAAGAAATATATTAACACGCACGAATGAACACATCACCACAACTTTTGTCTTTGTGTCTAAACAATTTATCGAGAATTTTATTAGTCTAGGACTAGGAAATGAATTTCTTTATATAGTTAAGTACCAGTTTCACTCAAATAATATAGTTTGAACTTTGAAGTTTATATGACGACGCGGTTGGCGCAGTGGTAAAGTAACTGCCTAGTGCCTAAGTACTGAGCAAATATTTGTGTGATGAACTCAATTATTTGTTCTTGGGTCTGGGTGTTATCTATATATGTATTTATAAAATATTATATTTATCGTCGCCAAGTACCCACAACACAAACCTTAATTGAGCTTACTGTGGGACTAGGTCGATTTGTGTAATAATGTCCTGAATGAATTTATTTATTATTTTATTTATTTATTTATATTAATTCTATCCTAGTTAATATAAAACTTATCATTATCTTTTATAATATACATATAGACATCACTTTTCATTCCGTTATATGAAGTCGGTTAAAAATGGCGCGGAACGAATCCAATATTCGCGCGCTTTTTCATGTCGTTGTGAAATAATTGATGTGTCAGTGTGACTTAGGACTTCATTTTGACATTACGCTGACGTTTGTTAATTGTTCAGTTGTCAATATGTACGGGTTACGTTTGGTTGTGTTTTTTGTTTTTTATTTGTCTCTCGCTCAATCTTCGTTACGAAAAGGTAAGTTGTTCTACTTAATGATAAATGAAAAGTCATCGTTAGTTTGATAAATATCTTTCACGGTATTTTTTCTTGTTTTTCATGATTTTCTTTACCTTATTACATTATTGTTACAGGTATTGCAGCTTGAAATAATAGATATTGTTGAGGATGTTATGAAAAGTTAACACGAATTCTAAAAATACCCAAATACTGTTATGATTTATTAGAATGCTCTATGTTATTTTATTATTATAACGATAAGGCTAACTGATAAGACGGAAATGAACTAGCAAGATCTAATTCTTATTAATGATTTTAATCGTCACTATTTGCGTATTTCGCCTTCAATACTTATTTTAATTCATATTAGATAGCCACTTTTGCAGCTACCTTCGTCACGGCTACCAATTTCCATTTTATTTGTTAGGTCAATTTCTATCCCATACAACAGATTAGTAATTATCAAACTAAACATCAAAATAAAAGATAGAAAATAAATAAACATTTTGCCTATTTAACACGCTTACACAAATGTAACCGGCTACTTTAGACTCGATATTGACCCACTTTAAACGGGCAGATTTAATTCATACTTTGTACACTTATCAAGGATAGATGAGAATTCGATTATTTCACGAGTTTAAGCTTATTTTTTAGTTTTTTGAAGTGAAACTTCTTTATCGGGGTTGGAAAAAAATTTAGTGTAACATTTTTTCGTTACGCGTGACGTTTTTCCGTTACGCGCCATCTTTTTCTTATAGACCGGGAGATACTGACACAAAATTTCGAGTCATTTGTAACAGGATGGCGGTTCTACAGGATTCTTAGTACGCAATGACAAAAAGAAAAATGATGGTGTGAACCCTGGTACCGGCGGCTTAGTCGCGTGGGCGTTAGTCGAACTCGTCGGAAAATAGCGAAAGTCAAACGATTTGTAACAGTATGGCACTTATTTTTCCTGTAAGTTTGAGGATCAACGAATATAAATACAAAATTTCAAAGATCTAGGTGTTGGAAATCTTCACTTATATAAATTAATAATAAATTTATTTTTCAAGTATGACAGCACTTTTTCCCCCTACTAGAAGTATGGCAAATATAATAATGGTCACATTTTATCAAATACTCTCCAAAAAGCCAAATGCAATACTGGTACAAAAAGATAGGCGAAATAAAAAAAATTTGCAGATTTTCGGCGGTATGGCGACCATTTGGAATCGTCCGAAAAGTATGGCATGGCGATTTTCGTAAATGGCTGCACGACGATAGTTACCTGTGCAAAAGTTAGCTTGGTACAAATGGTTGAATAATTGTTTTTTTTAAATCAACACATTCGCGTCGGTATGGCGGGCTGTAAGTCATACCGGAAAAGTATGGCATGACACTACCGCCTACTTCTTTTTTATGGGCTATCGGTAAATTCTAAAATTTTTGTGTTACAAATCATTTGACTTTCGCTATTTCTCCGACGAGTTCGACTAACGCCCACGCGACTAACCCACCGGTACCAGCGTTCACACCATCATTTTTCTTTTTGTCATTGCGTACTAAGACCCCTGTAGAACCGCCATCCTGTTACAAATGACTCGAAATTTTGTGTCAGTATCTCCCGGTCTATTATCTCTACGACGCGTGATTCGACGTAGGTATTTCTGTAAAGTTGCATATAGTAAATTATTTTTTGAAAAAGTTTCACTTCTTACGTTTGTACACTAGTACACGCACACATTTTTTTTTAAATAAACTAATTATTACTAAGCGGCTTTCACGTATGCGTACCACTGCACGCATTGCGATGAAATTTACATTCCACCCATACACCTTTCTCATACCTTATATATAAAAAAACCGATACACTTAGTTATCGTGGTAAGAAGAATCATTACAGAACCGTCTCAATTCTTTAAGATACACATAATATGACCAGAAACATACCTACTGCTGTACTGCATAATAATAATATAGCTGGTCAAGGAATCAGAGGTAATACACATTTTTTGCTATTCTAGATCAAGATTATTGGAAACAACTCAGTTCAAATGAACTAGAAGAGGCTTTAGCAGTAAAATGGAATGTCGGTGAAGCAAAAAACGTGATACTTTTCGTAGGAGACGGCATGGGACCTAACACTGTTACAGCCACGAGGATTCTTAAAGGGGGAGAGGGACATAGGCTGACGTATGAAAAGTTCCCGCATATTGGGCTTTTGAAGGTGTGTATTTTATAGTAATTACCTACGGGATCTTGTGATACAAATAAAATCAAAATAATAATCGTAATCAAGTTGAATGCGATTATTTTGTGAGCTTACATTTTATATGTGGCGACTGGCAACCACACGTTAAACCAGACGTGACCAGACGCTCCCCAAAGACCAAAGTTCTACAACGCTCTACTTACTATTCTAAATTCTTCTATTCTACAATTAAAGTGACCTCGGCACAGGACCTCGACCATCACTATTTTTTTTTTTCTTTATGTTACCTCCTTTCACGATAACCCGTATTTAACCACAATTTTCTTCTTTAAACGATTCTTTAATCATTAACCCAGTTAGTCCTAACATATAGACATATTCAGCAAACAAGATGGTTCCCGACTCAACATCCACGGCTACAGCTCTGTTCTGTGGTGTTAAAGTGAACTTTTACACCATGGGAGTAGACGCGAGTGTTGAATACAAGGACTGTAATGCATCTTTGCGGCCAGAAGCTCGGCTGGATTCGCTGGCTGCGCTTGCTTTGAAGGCGGGGAAGAGTGCAGGTATTATTTGCAATTATGTTATTTTCTTACTATTGTGTTATTACATTCGTGAGATTGAATTGTGAATTTTCGAATGTAGAGTCGAAATAAATATAAATTACACATATGTAGGTACATATATCATTTCATATTGTAGCCTACTACATAGTAATACAAATTTTTATGTTTTCAAGCATGTGTTTTTATTACTTAGATTTGTTAAAATAGGTTTGTAACTGACGAGTAAGTCTGAAAGATCGACCAGCCAGATTTTTATAACCTAACAATAAAATATTCCATTTAATATTACTTAACATTTATCAAAATTCCCCACCACCATAACTTCAAAAAAAAATAATTTTTCTACAAAGGTTTCGTAACAACAATGCGCGTGACGCACGCGACGCCCGGCCCGCTGTACGCGCACAGCGCGAGCCGCACGTGGGAGTGCGACAGCGCTCTGCCGCGCGACTCCGCTTGCAAGGACGTTGGCAGGCAGCTGGTGGAGGACTGGCCGGGCCGCGACTTGCATGTACGTTGTAGTTAATTTACTATAGATAGTTTCCACTACAAAAAATCACAAAAAGAAAAAAAAATCAGAACAACAAGACTTTTTGCACGGATACCAGCAGGCTTCTAGTCGATGGTAGGTTATAGTTACTTAGTGATTGTTCACTTATAGCGTATGGATAGTTTTTATTACAAAAAACAACAAAAAATCAACATTTTTCGTAACAACAATGCGCGTAACGCACGCGACGCTCGGTTCGTTGTAGGCACATACTTTTTTACATTATTTTCATACATCAGTTATTTTAATAAATAAGGAACACATCCACAAGTTGTTAAGCCGGCCCTTATCTTTATCAACCGACATTTCTAAAAACGAATAAGTTTTTTAAAGTACTTACTTAAATCTTACAGGTAATTCTAGGAGGTGGTCGTCAAGGACTCGTCGCAAACGCTACAGATAGACCCATGGACCCCATCAGCTCATGGGGATGCAGTAGGTCTGATGGGAGAGATCTCATTAATCAATACAAGACGGATAAAGAGGAGAGAGGACTGAAATATAGTGTTGTTTCGAATGCTGCTGAGTTGAAGAATATTGATGAAAGTAGTGATTATTTATTAGGTAAGATAGTACCTAATACAATAGCTTATAAAATTGTTAACATTTTCGGAAAAATATATATCATTATGCATTGTTAACTGAGAAGAAACGTATGCCTTCAATAGTTAATGTAATATTTAAATTTTACAATTAATTGCCATTATTTATATAGTCCCTATTAAAACGCCAGTAACCAAAAATATAAATATAATTTGCAGGAATTTTCTCCAACGCTCACATGCCGTATGAGTTCGAAAGGAACAAAGAACCACAGGGCCCGCCCTCTATCGTAGAGATGACAGAAGCTGCAATCAAAGTGTTAAAGAAGAATAAAAATGGATTCTTTTTGATGGTAAGAAGAAATTTTTACACTTTAAAATTCTGACAAAATAGAAAAATCTCACAGAAAATAAATTGTAAGAATACACCTCTTAATATATTCCGAAATTTGCGATTACATTTATTTATTTTTTTAATTTTAATTTTTATCCAATGCACATAAATAATATGATCCTTCTTTTTTCCTTGATGTAAACTAAATCCCTCTTTTATCTGTGAAATTTTGAAGAATAACAAGAAGCTAATATCTAAGGGCGTATTCAGAAAGAAAGCTTGAAACTTATAAGCGCTTATCGGCGCTTGTCATGTTCATATATTTTCCTGCGCGGGTTACCAGCACTGACAAGCGCCGATAAGCGCTTATAAGCGCTTATAAGTTTCAAGCTTTCTTTCTGAATACGCCCTAATACACTGGAGATTTCAGTATGAACCTAACTTGCCAAGTTGGTGTGAAAGGGATAAAAAACCATACAGGCGTCATTCAAGGTCATATTTTCTTTTTTCAAGTTGTTCATACTGAAATCTCCAGTGTATTAGATATAAGCTTCTTGAAGAATAATATGCTCTTAGGTTGAAGGAGGTAATATAGACATGGCCCACCACCGCGGCAGAGCTAGGACGGCCGTAGACGAGTCACTCGCTATGGAAGAAGCGGTGTTTATGGCCGTTAATATGACCAGTGAGAAAGATACCTTGATTGTGGTCACTTCGGACCACACCCATACATTGTCTATTAACGGTTACCCAGAACGAGGGTCGGATATATTTGGTAAGTCAAAAAAATATAATATATAAATTTTACCTTAAAAT
This sequence comes from Colias philodice, assembly GCF_061535455.1. Lineage (NCBI taxonomy): Eukaryota > Metazoa > Arthropoda > Insecta > Lepidoptera > Pieridae > Colias > Colias philodice. The sequence goes on from NC_143092.1 coordinate 9,559,040, forward strand.
AAAATTTGTATTATGTTTCCTAAGACGTCCGTAGTCCATTATGAGAGAGTACATCGCCTTTTTCCCCGTGAAGTCGCTAGATGGTGCTAGTTTTAAGCCCGTCACGTGGTACCGCCGCCAGCGCCGCGAGTGGTGGGGGACAAAACTCACCACAGTCCCAGCAAGCCACCAGAAATATTCTCATTGTTCGTCTCATAAATGATACGGAATGAATGGTGCAAAAATAACACCAGGAAGACCTTATCTGGACTACGGACGTCTTAGGAAACATAATACAAATTTTATTTTAAGGTAAAATTTATATATTATGTGTTCCGTTTGACGTCCGTAGTCCATTATGAGAGAGTTGTTTGATATCTCCTGGTGGCTTGATAAATAAGATGCAACAATGTGATAGAGTAATGCCCCAAAAAGCTTATATACATCCTATAAACAAAGTATATAATGTATAAAATCATGACTTTGATAATTATTGAAAATTTGTCTCAATACCATGCATAAAATACATCCACAAATATACTACAAGTATATCTTGTCAACATTTTAATCAGTATAATATGCACTTAAACCTGAGTAGGCTGAAAAATCTCGATTGTGATTACTAATGACTTCTATTTTGATTAATATTAGATACACTACGACAATAATAAAATCCCACCTTGTGATCGAATTTATTATATTCTTTAAAAATTTGTAAGTAAATAATAATGTTTATAAACATATCTAGATATTTCTCCAAATAGATTGATGATGCTACTATAACTATGTAACATTACCCAGATTTCAAACTCGACTCTAAAAGAGCTCACTTTACCCTGCCACCTATGATAGCCGCTGTAGCTGGTCTCACCGGATGCTGTGTAGTAATAAACAGATTAGTCAGAGAACCTCTTATGGATTGGAAAATGCGCTTGAAACTGGATTCATATTTACATAATATGTGACAATAATTTAGCTAACTTGCGGAATGCGAGGTAAACGCGTCTTCACTCTCGACCCATTGTTTTGAATTGCAATGTAAACAGGAATAAATAGAGAACACGTCCAAAAGCTAATAACAGTATAGTAGCTGCGCGTTAATAAATGCAAACAATTTTTTTTTTTTTTTTTTTTTTTATTAATTTTATAAATCACATAGTTAAATAATTATTTTTATTATGCTGATTTATTTTAAAAATATCTCGATAAGAGTTTTTGAATAACCTTCCTTGCCTTCCGGATTTGTAATTTTGAAAGATTTGTTCTAGCTAAGGTAATGTTTGCTTAAATGATCAGATGAAATTTTAATATAATTTTATTTTAATACAAACCGACTGATTTTATGTATAAGAATAGTGTACTAAACCGTCAGTTATACATAATTTAGCCAAGTATTTAGCATCCTTTTATAGCCTGGTCAGAGGCCACCAGCAGTCTATGTATGTTTATTTTTTTTTTTTTTAAGCTGTCCCTCAAGGTGTACAACAGGTTCACCTATTCAAAATGAGCCATACTTTCAGCTGTAGGTTCCGTATTTGCTTTGGAGCTGAACCTGTGCGTGTTTGTCAGTGAACGACTGAGAGGACTTATCCTGATAGTAGCACGCCTCTTGAGGTCTGGGTGCAAAGAGGGTTTCTTCCACTTGGGTACTATTATAATGAACTCGAGGCAATAGAGCTGGTTGTTTAAGACTGTCTTACTTGAAATAACCTGTTTGAGCTGTGATTAAAATTTATTTGTAGAATTCCCCTCTGAATGGAAATGTTTGTGTCGACTGTTCGAGCACGTTGTAGTAGGAGCCGGTGCAATTGCGCGAGAATTCGGCTTCCTAGCTGTACAGCCCTAGAAGGTTGTGAAGTGTTCAAACGTTCAAACTAATAACTCTTGTCAAAGAGATTTCGTTCTGCCTTTGAATGAAATTTTTTTCTTACTACCTCGACAGTCAAGATTAGGAAAGCTATTACTGCAAACATTTCAATAGCACTGGGTCCAAGGTCCTTTCATTCACTGCCAAGACTATCCTGTGAATTGGGTACGGCTGGTAGATATTATACTTGTTTTTTCACTTACTTGCTTTTAAAAGATGTTCTTGAACTAGATCTTTAACAAGAGCGGCAGTTCATTCTTCCCCGGAGGTAGACAAAGGTTTCAAAGTTGATTAGCCCAAAGAGGCGTTCCTGTAACGCTGTGGCGTGTGTCAGTACATCCTTCCCCGGAGGGTAATAAAATTTGCAACGATGACAAACCTTGATAGGCGTTCCTGTGGCGCTGCAGCGTGCGTAAGTGCTTCCATCCCCGGAGGGTGATGAAGGTTTCAAAATAAAAGGCCTGAGAGGCGTTCCTGTACCGCTGCAGCGTGCTGCGCCACTGCATCCATCCCCGGAGGGTGATGGAGGTTGCAAAAATAATAATAAGCCCGTGGGGCGTTCGTGTAGCGCTGCAGCGTGCTCCAGTGCATCCTTACCCGGAGGGTGATAGAGGTTGCAAAACTGATAAGCCTGTGAGGCGTTTCTGTAGCGCTGCAGCGTGCGCCAGTGCATCCTTCCCCGGAGGGTGATGAAGGTTGCAAAGGTAATAAGCCCCGAGAGGCGTTCCCTTGGCGCTATAGCATGCGGCAGTGCATCCTTCCCCGGAGGGTGATGAAGGTTGCAAAGTTGAGAAACCCTAAGAGGTGGTATGCCTGCTTGAGGGACCAACTGCCTGCTATTAAGCCTGTTTTTAGGCACTGACACTTTCAATTTAATTTCCATCGCCAATTTCAAATTTGCTTCCTGCTCCAAACCATTCGTAGAAAATCTTAGCAACGCTCGGGTGTCAGAATAGATTCTATCGGATTGATATTCCAAAGTAGGTTAGAGACGAACTTTATTTCGAATTGAATTGAGTTGAATTGCAATTCCAAAGTCTCTGCAAGCCAATCAATTGACGATTTGTGCGGAATAATGAAACAATATAACATATGTAAATTTTTCACATTTCTTGCAAAATAAATCATTTCATTTCATTTCATTTCGTTTCAATGTGGTGTACATGCTGTTCTGGTGAACGCAAATCATTGCCCATGTAAATCACCAAGTAAAGGCCACAGCCCCTTGGTTCTTCAGCAGTCCAGTTTGTGACTGTTGCAAACATTCTTTGAGCTGACGCTAGCCCGAAGGGCTGATACGTTATCTTAAGTAATTGACCTTCGTTTATGATGTATTTATAATTATAATATCGATATGGTATACAATAGTGATACAAGGATATAGGAGGCGTCGATACGTACGGGTAGTCGATAGCCTCGCAAATACAAAAATTTATGATTTTATGTTGAGTATGTCATGTCACAGTTAACAGTGGGTGTGAAATTGAAAATTACTCTGTATTTGCAGAACTTGCTTTTCTTAATTATGAAAAGGGGTGATTAACAATAGTCATGGTGTTCGTTTGACGAACCCCTGATTTTCAATAGTGACTTGAATCTTCAAAGACAAAGTATGATGTCAGAGTTAAAGAATAAATAAGTATTATTACCTCTTAAGTGAAAACTATGGCTGGTTTTCGAATTACATGGTATTCGAGGGTGACGAGATTAATTTAAGCTTTTATTTGTTGAAAATCTCCCCCCCCCCCTTTTTATTCTTTTGGTGTTTCCTTTTGTATTCATGAAATGATTTGAAACGACTTAAAAAGTCGATCTTAACGGTTATTGAATGTACTGGTAAAAACTGATTGTGACGAGTTTTAAACCAAATTATCAAATCCGCCTATCTGCATATGCTACTAATCATGTTAGTAAGTTAAAAATTCTTTCCACAGCGGGACGAATTTTATAAGACTTTAAACTTATCAATAATCCCCTTCAAAGCATCTCTATTAATTCTTAAGTTTATTTGTATAGAGAATAGAAGTCGCATTTAAAATTTAGCAGTAATTAGGCACAGAGTCGCGGACTAATTTAATGCGTCAGGCAAAAATTATTAATAAATTTTAAGAATTCGTAAAAATTTACCTATTTCTATTGTGCTTACAAGATATAGGCAACTACATTCTACTTGATTCGACTCGTATCGGATGAATTTTCTAATCTAACGAGATTAAGAATTCGTTTTTGATATTTACCCTCAATTCGAAAAAGGAAGGCACAATTCACATACATTTAGAATGTCCGCGTAGCGAATACGATTCAAGGAGGAATAAAATCAAAAGATCGAAACACGTTTCGAATCTGCTTTCGGCAATTAATATACTATCTTAAAACCGATATTTGTGAAAATAGGTTATCTAACGCGTAACATCTAGTAATAACCATTAACGTTGAAAGATTTGTATTGAAATCATCGTAAATCACGTATAATGTATTAATAACATGACTCACCGTGTTGAGACAAAATCTCAAACCTGCACACGAGCGGCTGAACGCGCGCTGGCGGCGCCATACACGCTGCGGCGGCTCCTCGTCGTCGCTGGACCCCGGACAAGAAGAACTCAGCTCGGAACACGTAGAAAACGCGCTGTTAAGACGCTCGACACGATTCGGTAGGCCCTTGGCCTGCGCTATAGACTTATGGTCGCGATGCCACGCTCGTGGTTGCAGATTTATACTTCAAATAAATCCGATTTTCGTTATTCGTTTGAAATAACGATAACGCAGGTAACACTTGAATATTCATTTCACTATGAAACGTAACGGACTTAAATAAAAACTATTTAAAAAGAAAAAACTGAACTTTCTACTTCAATCTCGAAAGTTCGTATAAAATTATTATTTAAATTTAAATTATGTATATATGTAATTTAAAATACAGTATTTTAAAATTACATATAATCTAACGACTTGCGTACGGTTTGAAAAACGACGCAACAATGAGAATATTTCTGGTGGCTTGCTGGGACTGTGGTGAGTTTTGTCCCCCACCACTCGCGGCGCTGGCGGCGGTACCACGTGACGGGCTTAAAACTAGCACCATCTAGCGACTTCACGGGGAAAAAGGCGATGTACTCTCTCATAATGGACTACGGACGTCAAACGGAACACATAATACAAAATTAAAAACCTAAAAGTAGTAAGTAAAGTATCGGAAACAAAACGTAAGTAAAATAAAACGTAAGTAAAACACAATTATTACAGATATTAACGTATAAAATTGACATTAAGTGTCATTAAACAAAGAACAGCTGACCAACAATTAAAATATTTAGTCACACATTAACGGTTTGAATATACATTGTACAGCTTTATTTGAACTTATAAAATGGATAATATAACTATCAGAAAGAAAACACTCCCTAAACAAAGGTCTGAATCAAATCTACAAGAAATATTAAATGATTCTTTTTTAAGTTTATCCAGTTCAAGTTACACGGATTTATCTACAAAGACAAGTCAACATATTATATCCACTCCAAATACTTCAATAGTGTTCAATGAGAATCAAGAAATAAGCAAATTACAAACCGAATTAATATCCGCACAAGAATCTATCTATAACCTAACAAAACAATGTTATAATCTTAGACAAACATTACACAAAAGTGAGAAAAAAGTACAGAATTTGATAAGTCTAATTTTAAATACTAAATCGGATAAAACATTAACAGGTATCTCGAATAAAACGCCTATAAAACAGACTATAATGAATATAAGTTTTAAAACACCACGGCACTCACCTTTAAAATACTACAATGAAAATATATTTATTCACAACACTTATCCTAAAATCAAACAGAAAACATTAACTAACTTACAACAAAAACACAATTCTCATAGTGTTCCTACTGATATGGGTTTGGATAAAAATACTTTAAACTATAACATAACTAAGCCACTAATATTAAATAAAGAATGTGACGGTACCGACAAAAATAAAATTACCAATTGTCAACAAACCATAACAGATGTCAGCACAATAAAACGTAAAATTATAATTATGGGTGATGAACGCGTTAGAAATTTGTCTATAAGTATGCTGGAAAAACGGAAAAATAAGTGGAACGACTGTTATGAAATATTTGGCTTGACAAAACCGCATGCTTCTTCAAGTGAAATATTAAACAGCTGTGAAAGTTTGATACAATCTATAAATAATGAAGACATATTAATATTGGGCTTAGGTTCCAATGACAAAAATCCATATACTCTAATATCAAATTTACTAGAATTATTGGGAAAATTAAAAAATAATAAAATATTTATATTAAATGTAAAATATAACCGTTACTTGAATGAGAAATTTCTTAATACAAAAATGAAACTTTTTTTAAGAGGACATACAAATTGTACATATATTGATATTGATGAAGATTATACATTTTATAATTCCAGACTTAATTATATTGAAAATTTAACAAATAGATTAAATATAGAAATTGACAGCTTAGAATATGCAAATACATTTTTAAATCCCAAAAATATTAAAAAAAGGCTTGCTTCTTCAAAAAAATGCAATATATTCCAAAATAATCAAAACAATTCCTATCCAGTAAAAAAAGGCACTATTCCCTATTATTTTAAGAGGTCAAAAAATGTTTTACATACTCTAAAACCGAACCAGTTAAATGAGGACATACCAAATAGTAATTTAACATTGAAAAATAAAAATACTCCATCAAATTCAAAATTTTTTCGTATCTAAAACACAATTTTTGACAATTTTACATCAAAATATAGCTGGAGCTATTAATAAGTCAGAAGAACTGTATTTGGCAATATCACAACTAGATAAATCACACAACATTGACATCATATGTTTATGTGAAACGTTTATTAAAAAGGGAAATGAACAGTTACTTAAATTACCAGGATATAAGTTAATATCATCATTTTCTCGTAAACAAAGAAGAGGTGGAACATGTATTTTGGTTAAGCACGACATTCCATGCACCAATCTAGACTTTATAAGGGATTATGGTTGCAATTTATTTTTTGAATGTTGTGGTATAGAATTAAAACACTTAAATACAGTGATAATTTGTATATATAGAATCCCTAGTCAAAACATAAATATTTTTATAAGAAACCTTCAGGATATATTACAAAGGATTGGACTTAAAAATAAAAAAATAATATTATGTGGAGATTGGAATATTGATATTCTTAAAAAGACTAAGTTTTCAGATGAACTCATTACTTTACTACAGAACTTTAATATTGAATGCTTAATAAAAACACCTACTAGGAAAAATGCATGCATAGACCAAATAGCAACAAATATAAAAAGAAATGTGAACACAGAAGTACTACACCTCGGTTTGTCAGACCATGAAACGGCACAGATATTAAAAGTTAGTATGATAAAGCGCAAAACAAATGTATCCTGGTTTGAAACAAAAAGAGACTACTGTAATGAGAATATTCGTAAATTTTGTGAATGTATGTCATCGTTAAGCTTCTCTGAAATACATGAATTTAATAACTTAAATGAATGCTTCAATGCTTTTTATGAGTTATTCAAACTGTTTTATGATCTTTGTTTTCCTATTATTAAGATAAAGAGAAGTACAGGAAAATCTAATCTTAACTGGATAACAAAAGGATTGAAGAAATGTTGTATACGAAAGCGACAACTTTATCTTAAAAATATATATACAAAAAAAATGTATACTCATAGTTGGAATCATTATGTGAAATATAAAAATATACTAAAAAGGTGCATTCTTAAATCAAAACAAATTCAAAGTGAAAAATTTATTAAATTGGCAAAAAATAAAAACAAAGCATTATGGCAAATGATATCTAATAATATTAATGACGAAACCAATATTACAGAAATTGAAGAGATTGTAGTTAATAATAAAATATACGACTCAATGAATGAAATTTGCGAACAGTTTAATAATTTTTTTATTGACATCACAAATCAAACAAAATTTAATTTGGATGTAAATGCCATAAAAAAGACTTTGACTACAGAAAGTTGCAATACTATTTTCTTAACACCTACAAACAGTAACGAAATTTGTAAAATAATAAAATCACTTAATAACACTAATTCAGTAGGAACAGATGGAATAAGTACAAAAATATTAAAATCATGCAGTGACCATATTTGCGAACCGTTGTCTTTTCTTGTAAATTTATCGATGGAACAGGGAACTTTTCCACACGCGCTGAAAACATCAGTGATAAAACCATTATTTAAAAAAGACGATCCGAAAGATATTAAGAATTACAGACCTATAGCGTTAATACCAGTGATATCTAAAATATTTGAAAAAGTAATCTTAGAAAGAATTAGAAATTATATTGATAGAAACAAGATCTTATGTAAAGAACAGTTTGGATTTAGGAAAAATAGTTCCACTTCATTAGCATGCTTTGATATGGTGAAAGAAATAATTCAAGCCTTCATCGAAAAAAAACCCGTAAGCGCTATATTTCTAGATATGAGCAAGGCATTTGATTTTGTAGACCATGAATTACTCTTGCTTAAGTTAGATAAATATGGTATAAGAGGAATTGCCAAAGAATGGATTGCTAGTTATTTAAAGGATAGAGATCAGTTTGTGGAAATACAAAAAATAGTAAATCAATCAAGAAACGTATATAGATCAGTAAAAAAAACTAATAGATCAGGTGTACCACAAGGAAGTGTGCTCGGCCCGTTTTTATTTCTCTTGTATATTAATGACCTACCGAAATCAGTGAAACACAAATCAGTTTTATTCGCAGACGACACTACCCTAATTGTTAAATGTACTGAAAAGGAAACGTACGAGAGAGATATAAATGAAGCAGTTAAAAATATTGTAAAATGGTTAGAAGACAACAATCTTAAAATTAACTTATTAAAAACAAAAATAATTCAATTTTATACAAAAAATTGCTCCAAAATAAACCTAAATATAAAGTGTGATAACCAAGTAATAGAACAAGTAGATCATCATAAATTCTTGGGTGTTTTGTTGGATGAAAGTCTAAAATGGAACAAACATATTGATTACGTTTGTGACAGAATTAATCGTTTCGTTTACGTATTACGGCGTTTAAGAGATACTGTTTCTATGAATGCAGCAATAAATGCTTATCATGCCTACGTTTCCTCTGTACTTTCGTATGGAATCATTCTTTGGGGACAATCTTGTGATGTGCGGAAGGTATTTGTCTCACAAAAAAAATGTATCAGAGCTCTGTGCGGTTTGAACCAAAGAGACAGTTGTAGACCTCTGTTTAGTAAATTACGGATCCTTACTTTAACTTGCATGTACATAAGAGAAGTATGTTTATTTGTAAAATATCACCTGGAATACTTTAAGAAGAAAGGAGATGTAAATTCGCATATGTTGACAAGATACCAAAACAAATTACATTTCCCAACGTGTAGAATTAACAAAGCTAAAAACAGTGTAATATTTATGGCTATTAAAATATATAATAAAATACCGGACAATTTCAAGGAACTACCAGTAAACTTTTTCAAAAATAAACTGACGAACTGGTTGATGGTGAAACAATTTTATGACATTGAAGAATTTATGACTTTTAAGTAGTGTAAACTGAATTGTGTGTGATATAATCGTGTTAATCGTAGTGCGTTCGCGTAATTGTGAAAATTGAATTGTGTGTACATTTAAATAATTAGACTAATCAACTTTCTTTTTCAATATTTGCACACCCAATCAATGGGTAGAATGTATTAGCCACATAATATTGTAATTAAAAACATCTATAATTTGTAACTACATTCTTGCAAATAAATATAATTTGAATTTGAATTTGAATTTGAAAAAAGACGGCTTGCACTCCGGGAGTGCCGGCAGAAGTGAAAACTTGATTAATAACGTTGAGCATGTTTGATATCCATCCGTCTTACGCTTTTTCAATCAGGTCACGTGTCCTGACGCGAGTTTAAGATTTTATACCCAACGCCGCTAAAAAGTTTTCACTTCAAAAATATTCATATATAGGTCTACCAGAATCTGATGGCATATTTATATTTATGAAATAAAAGATTTTCATGTGGCAACTTTATTTGACAACTATCAAATTGGTTGTCAAATTATTTGTCTTCTTTGCAATTGATGAATAATTTTTAGGATTTTGTCTAAAAAATCTTCGAAAATGTCGAAAAAGCCGCTGCGATCACAAGCAAGAGGTGTTGTTTATAATGTGTATAGAAAAACATTCGATGAAGAAGGGTCAAACACATCACAATTTTCAATTTTGAATATTTTATTGGTAAATTGGACTTACCCGTTTTGGTACTTTAAATTAAAAATATTATAAGTAGGTAACTATAATATTGTTTGTTGATTACAATATAATTTTATGATAACTTATTACAGGAGTTTCCAATACGGGTATTCGTCAAGTCCAAGCTGTTCAAGTGAATTTTATAATGTGTGTATCTGTTAATACTTACGAAAATAAACATAGTTTTATTTTATTTTTATTTTATTTTATTAAAAAATATAAGCAATCTAGTTTTGATATTCATTATCATTACATCCATATTTTTACATGGCATAATGATAATGAATATACAAATATAGGTATGTGTAAATAATAATAATATGTATTACCTATATAAAAGTAATATGTACATTATACATGTAAGTATGTACCTACATAATATTAAGTGGATATCTCATTATTAAGTACAGTATTGTTCACTTATGTAATGTGACTAATGATGTTGAGGACAAAATAAAAACTAAGCAGTATCAAGATCGTTCAGTCCATTTTCCCTAGGGTTGCACACTCAAAATTTTGATTTCCCTAATTGCCATCAGATTCTGGTTTACCTATACATACTTAACTAGGCTAAAAAAATCTGGCAGGATTATCGCTTTAGAACAAGAGCCTCTATATATCGACGGATAAAAATTTGAACAACACGAGAAAATTCCCATATTATATTATTATGATGATACTCTTGAATAATTGAATTATACCACATTATACACATACTTAATCATTGAACTCAATCTACACATAAAAATTAATAAAAAAAATACTTTTCCAATGCAATATGGCAATCTCCATACAAAAACGAATTAAAACATATAAAACCCACATCGTGCTATTTTTAATTTTTACAGGCACAACAGGCCCCTCAAAATACGATGGCCTGAACTACACAACCCTCACATACGGTGTCGGAGGTCCAGGGTCCAATAAGCTCAAGGTCCAAACTGACCCGACCAGGATAGTCAGGACCGACCCGACCACTGAAGATACGACCAGTTTTAAGTACGAACAAGCGGCTGCTATTACAAATGACGAAAATATACACGGCGGTGGTGATGTTGCTATTTATGCTAGAGGTGAGATAAAAAAATATATATTTTTTTATACATATAATCTTTTATAATTAAGACTTAAGAAGGTACTTCTTTTTTTTTCCTTTTCTTGTTATATTTTATTATATAGATTCTATATGAATTATTTGCAAGCAATTTAGTCTGTTCTGTATTTTTATTTAGGTCGTAGCGTGAAGTTACTTATAAAAGAAATATTTTTCCATTTTGAAACATTTTTTAATGATGCTCCGCTCCTATTGGTTGTAATTCATGAAATTAGCGCATCCACAAACCTTATTTCAGCTTATAAATTCGACTAAAGCAGAAACTATTTACTTTTTCTGCGATTTTTCAATATTATAAAAATGTATCCCTAGAGGTACAAATGATCAATGACTTTCTCCTTATAGTTTTATACAGGGTGTACCAAAAAGTAGTGATGAACGGAAGCTGAGAGGTAGAGGACCTAGAGGGCTATCCGAATCACCCCCATGTATGTTATGCGATTTTTCGTATTTTCGGAGTTATGACGATTTTTTCAATTTTTCACCTATCGCCGAGTACGATGATATTTTCACTCATGCTGACGTCAATGATTGCGGAAGATGCTTGATTTTTTTTGTGTGCTAAGCTGAAAGATAGGCCAATTCAGTATGGTAACATTTACTATCGTTAGATCTTTGAATGGAATAAAAAAAAGAATTAAATGGCAAGAAAGATAAAATTACCCAGTATGTTCACCACTTCAAGGGCCCGTAAAAAAACAAAATCACATAAAAAAAGTTTTCCGTTTGACTTTTAAAAACTTGCTCATCTATCAGATAGCTACCCTGAAAATTTCATTTTATTATTCAGAAGGCTTCAATCGAAAAATTTAAATCTAAATGTGGTAAGTGCAAAAATTGAATTAACATGATGATCATTAAAACCAATAAATAGGTGTTTAATTACCAGAAATTTTTAAAATAACCCCGCTGTTGCTCAATGCAAGTGCGACATCACCGTAAAAAGTTGTCTTTTAAATGTCTGAATGCCCTTTTATCATTTTTAATGGTTTCTTCTGCTACTATGAATTTCCGGGTTATTTCGTCCAAATTGTGGCAGTCTCTCGTCTTTGTAGTATCCCCACGGAAAAAAATCAATAGGGTTTATGTCCGGGGACCGCGCAGGCCAGGCTAAAGGGCAAAGATACCCTGAAAGATGGATTGGTCGTTGCAGCCTGCGCATGCGCCGGTGACGCCTGCCTTAAAGCCTGGCCTCCACGGTCCCTCGACCTAAACCCCATTGATTTGTTTCAATGGGAATATTAAAAAGACCTCGGCTACTTGAGAGAATGCCACAATTTGGACGAAATAACCCGGAAATTCATAGTAGCAGAAGAATCCATTAAAAATGATAAAAGGGCATTCAGACATTTAAAAGACAACTTTTTACGGTGATGTCGCACTTGCATTGAGCAACAGCGGGGTTATTTTAAAAATTTCTGGTAATTAAACACCTATTTATTGGTTTTAATGATCATCATGTTAATTCAATTTTTGCACTTACCACATTTAGATTTAAATTTTTCGATTGAAGCCTTCTGAATAATAAAATGAAATTTTCAGGGTAGCTATCTGATAGATAGAGCAAGTTTTTAAAAGTCAAACGGAAAACTTTTTTTATGTGATTTTATTTTTTTACGGGCCCTTGAAGTGGTGAACATACTGGGTAATTTTATCTTTCTTGCCATTTAATTCTTTTTTTTTATTCCATTCAAAGATCTAACGATAGTAAATGTTACCATACTGAATTGGCCTATCTTTCAGCTTAGCACACAAAAAAAATCAAGCATCTTCCGCAATTATTGACATCAGCATGAGTGAAAATATCATCGTACTCGGCGATAGGTGAAAAATTGAAAAAATCGTCATAACTCCGAAAATACGAAAAATCGCATAACATACATGGGGGTGATTCGGATAGCCCTCTAGGTCCTCTACCTCTCAGCTTCCGTTCATCACTACTTTTTGGTACACCCTGTATAAAACGAAAACAAATTAATTCAATTAAGAAAATTTATTTTATATATTTATTACTCTTTCATATAACAAAGTTATTTAATATTTATTCCAGGTCCACATGCTCATCTATTCCACAACGTTCACGAACAGCATTACGTCTTCCACGCTATATCTTACGCGGCAAAAATTGGCGCGTATTCCAAAGCGGCAACACAATATAATAATATTTATGTGTGTTTATTAACTTTGGTATTAGGTTTGATGTTTAGAATGATAAATTAATTTAGCAAGAATTATGTTAATAGTCAATGAATTATAATAAATGTAATATATCTAAATACTAATTTGAAATCGTGAATTTTTTTACAAAACCTCGAAATTGTAATTAAAATTGGATCTTATTTCTAGGCTAGAAGTTTTAACAAGCAAAAAAAAACGGTCGGAATTTACAGCTCTCGTTAGCTAGATTGTAGAATTATATTAAATGTTAAGTTTTTACAAGTAAAAAGATTATGAACAAATAATTATTATTAGAATATTTTTTTAAGTTAAATAAATATAAAATATACACAAAATTTACATTTTGTTTTATTATTTATCTCTTTTGCTTACATGTAAAATTAGGTTATTAATTTAGGTATCAAAAATATGAAATTGTTATTTTGAGAAATAAAACAAGATTTAGTAACTAATATTAAACTGTATATTGCTCAAAATCTGGAATACTTTCTAAAAGCATCAAATATTTGAAACGCTTCTCATATTTATCATCCCTTAGATATTTAACAAATTGTATACAATTTTAATATTTTTATTGCTTCAAGTACAGGCTTTTTCTTATTATTTATTTATAAAAAAACATTTTTAAATGCATAAAACAATCATAAGACGTAATATTTTCCTCTAAAACAAAGATAAATAAATGCATTAAATCATATTGCTTGATATTCCAAAAATCAAATGTGATATAAAAACCACAAAACATCAATACCCGTAAAAAATATAAAACAACATAACTAAAATGAAAACATGTAAAGTATATATATAATATATTTCATATATTAATAATATAAAAACAATATTTACATAGAGTTGCGTTTCAAAATAAATTATTACATTAAATAGATATTTTTGTACATTGCTTAGATAATTCGTAATTTGTATATAATTACTGTAAGTTTTCCTATTTATTTAGGTATTTCTTAAGCGCAAATCCTATAACAACTGCCCCCGCCAGCGCCAGGACTGCCCATTTCAATTTGGAACTGAAAATAAAAAATACTTATAAATATATTAAATATCAATAACTAGCTGAATCAGGCAACCTGTTCGCCCTCAATTTTTTTGAATTATATCATTTATGGAAACATTTTGCAGTCATTGTCCATTCCTATTGCTCAAAACTTAATGTTTTGAGCAATAGGAATAACACAAAAATAACCTCTGCCCCTGTATCATGTCTTGAAGCAGTATTATTTCCAATGTGGAAATATGACAGCGCAATACAGGTCGTCTAGCGACACTTTCTCACACTGGAAGTATTAACTGCTTTATGACATCATGATAACCCCCCTGTATCAATTTTTTGAAATTAGCGTATTACTGTACAAACAAACGGCCAAATGTACTGCAGGAGATTTCATTGCAATCAGACATCTACAAGAAATTATAGTAATTTTTATTGTATATTTAGATGTCACAAAATATAAATATATACATTTTTGAAAAAGGCAAATGGAATAAACAATATTAAATACAAATTTAAATCTATTCTATTCACGCTATTTCATTGCGAATTCAAATAAAAAAAATCAACATTTTAGATTGTCTACTAAAACAATATATTATACGAAAATATACGAATTGTAATAATTAATGATTATATAACCAAGATTACATCCAAAAAGTACATTTCCACAATGTCGTCACGATAATAAAAAATGTTGTATTGTGATGCCATTCCACAATAAATGATACGTATAAAAAAAATAGTAGATAAGATAGCTTTCGTACGTATACATATTATCTGGTTTAAGTCTAGACATATTATAAACCCGATAAAAAGAAGTTTATCTTAACTATCACGTGAAAATACGAAGAACTGTTAAAAAATATGAATGATAATTCTAGACGGGGACTAAGAGACTCTAATGATGCCTAACTGTCGACCAGCACTTAACCAAAGAATGCCAGTGCAATGAATATGAAGACATTTAACCATATATCAAAGCATACAAGGAACTGCCTCAAAATTTAATGCAAAAATAAATAAGTCTTTGCTGAACCGGTTTCATAATTATTTTTATAATATTCCTTGAAGTACGAGGATGGTTCTTACGGAGAGGAAACGTAAACATGTACCACGGGCGAAGCCGGGACGGACTCCTAGTTAAAAATATCACAATTTCTTACAAGTAAAATTTTCATTCCATTTTATTTCTTTTCTAAAAAAGTAAAAAGATACGATATACTTTTTATTGTATCTACAAAATATTTACGCTATTTAATAAAAACTAACCCAGGCGGAGGCGGTGGTGGTCGCGGGCGCCGTAACCTACACGTACCAAAAATATTACTACTAAGCTACTAATCTACTAAAAAAATTGAATTAATAACCTTCCACAAGGTGGACCAGGTGGACGTCTTTGAAAAAGAAAAAAAAAAAGATTAAACATTCATTCTTGTGAGTCAAATAGAAAAGTTTGCTTTTCTTGCAAAAATTATGATAAAAAATTGTTTTTTATTATTTTACTAAAAACTAGGCAATATACAGTATGAACTTATTTAAAAAAATATAACTGAGGCATTATTTTAATATTTTGGGTCATTTAAAAAACATACAAAATAGAATATGTTAAATGTTCAATGTGCATTTAAATATTACCTACATGATTTTAAATATTTTTTGTGTAACATAAACGAAAAATAATAACCTTTCCCGTGGTACAACGATTGACTGTACCCTTCTCTCGGCCCTTGGGGTGGAGGGCGCTGATGTATCACATTTCCTTTCGGGCGGTTTACTGTTACATACATTATATTAATAACAGAACAACTACCAAAGACATAAAAAACGCATATGTAAAGAAAAACACCTGGCTGGCGCTCCATCGAAAGTTCTCCAAGTTTTTTCATGTTTATCCATTCTTGGTAAACTTGGACAACTAAATTTAAAAAAAAGAGCTCGTAAAAGTTGTTTGATAAAAAATACAACGTATTCTAAATTAAAATAAAGAACGAACCTTCTGGCCGAACACATGGAACATTGTGAACTTTGGGTTGAACTGCCAAAAACATATTATTTTCATTTATTTATAAATAGTAATTTAATATCGTCATATGTATTAGGTATGTAAAAACTACGATGTAATTGTATCGTTGCCAATTTGTCAGTCAGGCAGTCAATTTGGTTCAACGAATGATATGATGAAGCTTGCTCTGTGTTTATTTTGGCTATTGATTAGTCGAAAACTAATGTTGACTGATTTGTAATATTCTTTACTTAAAAAATATGCTACACATAATAAACATCTGTGAATACTGTAGATACGAATCCAAGTTCTATTTATTAAATACATCACAAAATATACATAATTATATTGCATGATTATTTTACAGTACAAAGGTGTAAAATATAATAAAGAAAGTAACCTCTTCGTGTTCTTCAGTTTGGGACTGAAAAATAACGTTTAAATTTAACATATGAATACACAATATACATAAATTGGTTTTGGCTACTTGATTATTTCCAGGTACAGCTACCATAAGGTCATCTACAATTACAATTAATTCGATCTAGTTTCACGATGTCAATACGATAAATAAACCGATATTTTGTGGTATCGATGGGGTGAAAACGAACTTTAAGACAAAATCTTTATAAAACTATTAAATTGTTTGGTCTATTATTTAGTCACATTTTTTATACATTACATTTTAATAAATATTATTTTTTAAGAGAGTGGAGGAATACACCTTTCTACCACATAATTTTCTAAATTTTTAAAAAAACATTGACTTATTTTGAATTTTGTTGATAAATATTTCCTTTGGCTTTCTTTGATGTGGAATGTCAAGCTATCATTTTTTCAGAAGACAAAATGAAATAGGTTTAATATGTATTTGAAAAAAAAGGCGCGAAATTGATAATAAAAAAAACAAATATAAAAATGTACACTTTCAAACGCAAAATGTAGACTCAGTTATAACTTCAATCTCAAGCCTAAAAGTGCATAAAGTTATAAAATATATTAATAGTGAAAATAGTGAAGTCCCATAACATATTTTGAAGAATCCCCATCTATGTCTATGGTATTGTAATATCTCACAAATCTTCAGAAATCTTTATAAATATAAAACTCAAACGTGACTGATATAGTGATCTATCAACGCACAGCCCAAACCACTGGACGTATCAGGCTGAAATTTAGGATGCAGGTAGATGTTAGGACGTAGGCATACGCTAAGAAAGGATTTCCCAAAATTCTTGCGGGAACGGGGAAAAACGGGGATGCACGTACAAAGTCGTGGGCGGAAGCTAGTTCACAATAAAAGAGATACTTACCACTGCTCAAGGAAAGATGTTTTTTCTTCTGGTGCCAATATTCCTATTTTGAACTTTTTCATTATTTCCCTGAAAGAGTTAACCGTAACATTAAAAAAAACATAAATCCTCTATATTGTTTGTACTAAAATAATTTCATATTATAGCAGTTTCAATAACTTATATCTTGTAGAATGTAGATTATTTTTATATTATGAAAAGACACTTTAGCTTAATATTTATTGGGGATATTTTTACACATTTATCGTGAGGCAATTAGCAAGCTAATATGAATTAACATACAATAAAATGGCCTTCAATATTGAACATTTAATAGTGATTTTATATGGCAACCTATTTATTAATATATATTTTTTATGTGTGAACTCTAACTCTTAACTGTTTAAGTAAACAAAATATTTACTATTCGCTTATGAATAGAACAAACAAAAATGTTGTCAAGTGTCGCACCAGTAAGGCAAAAGAAGTTTGAATCCTGTCTTATGATAGACTAGCTTTCCGCCCGCGGCTTCACCCGCGTTTTCAAAGAAAAACCCGCATAGTTCCCGTTCTCGTGGGATTTCCGGGATAAATCCAAGTTACCCTCCATATATTGTGTGCTTAATTTCATTATAATCGGTTCAGTAGTATTTGCGTGAAAGAGTAACAAACACACACATGTACACATCCTCACAAACTTTCGCATTTATAATAATATTATTAGTAGGATTTTTTCTATTCTTAAATAATAATTTATTATTATAAAGCGTTTGAATGCTCTAAAACTAAAATATCAACCAACCTAGCATCTTCACTATGACCAAAATCTTCAAATGCTTGTGTGCCGTCTTCTCCTGCATAGTCTAATAAGGTATTTTCACCACCAGGATGCTTAAATAAATACAAAATATTAGTATTTATTGTATCAGTAGCAATAATTATTAATAATATCTTAGAAATTAATAACTATTGTTGAGAATAAATCTGTTTTATATTATAAATAGCTGGCCCCAGCAGATGTTGTTCTGCCCCATTGCCGCTTATTTGTATTTTCCCCCATAAGAACCTTCCTTGCACCTTAAGTCATTCTCAAGTGTTCTCTTTGCAACATTTGGCGATTCTTTTTTTATTATGTAACAATTAGTCTGTTGGGCACGCCCTGTTATTGACGTCCTATCCAATATTTGTTTTTTAATTGTTTACCAAACTGACTTCAGTATAAATTAACTTAAGTTTAGCCCAATTGGGTATAATCATATTTATCATAAAGTGAAGTCCCATGTCCCCTAGTGGGGTAAGGGGCAGATGCATTATACATCTGTTTCACTGATCGATTTCTTTTAGGGACAAGTAGGTGATCAGCCTTCTGTGTCCTACCAGACCAAGACATTTTTTTTTCTTCGTCTCCACCGGGAATCGAACCCAGGACCCCTTGGTGTTACGCTCACGCGTCAACCACTGTACCGAGGAAGCGGTCATTTATCATAACCTCAATTAATTATTTCATAGATCATGATAGATTATACTCCAGTCAGTCTAGACATTCAATTCACAATAATTCCAAAAGTTATCAAACTTCGGTCAAGTGAATGGTACATTGGGACGACAATAAATCCCATTTTGCAACCTTGTCCGCAGTCCGGAACTGCAATTAAATTATTTTTTGCTGTATGGTCCTGAAAAAAATTCCAAAAGTTCTGCAAACTTGGGGAAGTTTTCGATATAATATTTCATATCACGTATTAAATTTGCAACCAATCTCAGTGTACGGAACATCTTTTAATATTGAATATTATAATGTTTTTTTTTATTAAACTGAATGAGGTTGCAAATTTGTAAATGCACCAGAATAGATGTTTTCGAAGTTTGCAACCAAGTTCCAAAACTTTTGTAATTATTCCGAGACCACCTTACTCGAAAAAATGACCACGAATTAAAAATAATTATAAATAAACATGTTCCGGTCAACGAAAAAGGTTGCAAATTTATACAACCGTTCGGTATATATTTCCGATATCTGTGTTAAGTTTGCAGAACTTTTGGAATTTTTTTCACGACCATACCGCAAAAAATAATTTAATTGCAATTTTAACAATGTTCCGTAAACTTAGATTGATTGCAAATTTAATACGTGATATGAAATATTATATCGAAAACTTCCCCAAGTTTGCAGAACTTTTGGAATTTTTTTCACGACCATACAGCAAAAAAATAATTTAATTGCAATTTTAACAATGTTCCGGACTGCGGACAAGGTTGCAAAATGAGATTTATTGTCGTCCCAATGTACCATTTACTTGACCGAAGTTTGAAAACTTTTGGAATTATTGTTAAATTCTCGATTTTCAATGTCGATTCTGACTGATCTATAAGTAAAGAAGACATTACAACAAACTCATATTTTCTGTAACTACACCTTGGTACCCCATAGCTCCTCCGTAGGAGACAGAATTTATGTTTTTGAAATTGAAAGAAGCAATACAATTCAGCACATTACAATGTGACACCAAAATAAACATTGTTGCATCATCCATACATAGTATAAAGTGAATTTGCTTTTCACAGTCTGTCTGTAATCTGTATGCTTGTGTATATATGCTTAGGTCTTAGAACTATCCTATGGATTTAATACATCAATTTTTTAATAGTTTATCAAGAGGTTTATGTGTAAAATATATGGATATATGCATAATACGGTGTATTAGACCGTTTATTTAGTATCTACATTGCAACCATCCGAAGCCAGGCTAGTGTATTATAATAATAATTAATAAGAATTTATTTCACAATTACAACAACAGTAGACCAAGGCCTCAAGACCTATAGAAAACTAAGTAAAAAAGTTATAAGATTAAAAAATATATATTTTATAAATTATAATTAACAAAAAACATATTATAAAAATACTCTCTCACCTCTTCCAAGTATGCCGTAACGTCGTAAACTTCATCGTGTATTACGATCCAAACACTGTCTTGTTTACGATGCTTTCTAACTTCTTTGAAAGTAATTATTCTGTCCATGTTTGTATTATTTAAATCACTAACCATTTTCTAAAACTTAAAAAAGGTTATTTTATAATTTACCACATAAAATACGTACTTAGAAATTATTATTTATAAATTTTTCCAAGTTGTATTATAACTTAATTAAAATCAGGTGATTGTGATAATCACAGTCGATAACAAATGAATATAAGTTACGAGTAGTGACAGTTCAATTGAATTTTGGACAATCGCGATTTATCGCGCCTCGCGGCCCGCCGGGCATCAGGCATGTGATTTGACATTGACGTATAGTTGCAGGGCTGTCAATAATCTGATACGAATCAGGATATGTATTTCAATTAATATTGTAACAATAATTATTACAAACCACAATAATTACAACAATATTATTTATTATGCGTCTTTCAAACTGACAATAATCTGCGCGAATGGCTCAATGCTCATAATATATGATATTACCTAATAAAAAAAAAATATTAAATAATAATAATATGTAGGGTAAACCACCCTATTATTGGCACTCTACCAATTTATTGGCATGCTCCAGTTTTTTAAGAAAATTAAGATTTTTTTGTAGCCAGTATAAATTTTGTAGTAGAAATTAATAAGTAGCGTATCATTCTTTACTCAACTAGCAAACAATGTTCTTTATTTCTTAAAATATTGCGGCGTATCAACCATCTGTTTGACAAGCCGGGACTTATGTGGCAAAATTAATATTCAAAATATTCGTTTTTTACTAAGGTAAGAGCTATCATGAACTCAAAAGAAATTGCAATTCCGTTGTGTTTTTCGTATGCATATTCATTTTGTCATATTATTGAATGTATGAACTGCCTTTTTTAAACATTATTTTAAAATTTAACCGCCAACTTTTAGTTATTTGTGGTATGCCAACAATTGGGCTGTTAAAAATCTGTTTATCCATTTTATTGGCACACAAAAATGTTAATTGAAACTTAAAAATTACTTATGATCTCATTCAACCAGAGCTGTGATTTAATTAAATGTAATATAATCGTAAGCTAAAATTGTTCTATGTTTTATTTAAGTAAGTTTTTTGGTTGTCTAAAACCATATTTAAAAATAAGCGTTCCAACTGAAATGGTATGTTATGTTCCTCTACAAATAAATGTGACATTTCTTTTAACAAAGTCTTTTGTTTTGTTTATTTCAAAATTAATTTCTGTCAATTTAAGAATGGTACAAATTAACTTTAAAATGTCATAGTACACACTTTGAAAGCCCTACTTAACATCTAGTAAATAAATAAATAATAATAATAATAAATAAATATTATAGGACATTATTACACAAATCGACCTAGTCCCACAGTAAGCTCAATTAAGGCTTGTGTTGTGGGTACTAGGCGACGATAAATATAATATTATAAATACATATATAGATAATAACACCCAGACCCAAGAACAAATAATTGAGTTCATCACACAAATATTTGCCCTGACCGGGGATCGAACCCGGGACCGTCGGCTCAGTAGGCAGTTACTTTACCACTGCGCCAACCGCGTCGTCAAAATATTTTTTAGTCTTGAATAGTGACAATAATAGGTAACAATCACTGCCAATAAAAGGTTTGACTATGCCAGCAACTGGTATTTTAGGTTTTTCTTTTAAATGTTCACTATATTAAATAAAGCGATTTAATTTAAAATTGAAAAGTACATTATAATATTCTCCATAGATTAGAAATTAGAATATCAGTATAAATGTTTTTTTCTTAATTAAAACATAATTGTTCATGCAAATTTCACCGGTTTTGTTAAGTAGCTGCTTAAAGTGCCAATAATTGGGTGGTTTACCCTATATGCTACTCTTTGTCTAATATTTGAATGGCTCGCTCGCCTGAGGTGATTCATTCCCGCGCCGCGGCCGATCGTTATTTTTATTACCGAATTTGTAACTATATTACTTGCTCTGTGGTAAACCTTTGATGAAATTGTACATTTTAATATTATTACCTTATTACACTCTTCACTAATTAACAAGATTCAGCGGTATTTCATAAAATTATACATACCTAGGTAGTTCACCTGAATTTCAATTCAACAACTTGGCACACCTGAATACTTAATGTTTTTAAGTATTATGGTGTTGATAAAAAAAAATCATCATCTATCAATATCTCTGCTACCTATCTGTATATCCTATATTTATCTAGATACCTAATCTGAGTCTTTAATAATTGTATGCCTACTATCTATTTATTATCTTGCACTCTTTTACATTGCGCAATCTTCACGTCAGCTAAATGTATTTTATGTGCACAGTCGACTCTCGTTAATTCGAAACTCGAGGGACTCTCAAAATCTTAGAGTATCTAGACACACGGCAGAGTGTCAAGCGAAGTTCAAGCGAAGAGAACTGGCGAAGAGCAGCCGTGTGTAATTTTACACGAACCATTTGGATATATTATAGTAGTTATTAAGTTTTAAGTGTTAGTCAATTACTTATGTACTTATTATTTATTAATTAATGATAGGTCATCTAAAAAAATGACAAAAGTTTAGAGGTACATGCGTGTAAGTACCTACATTCGGGTACATGTGTTACAATGTAAATTAATTAATTTTTCAAAAGAACTCGATTAAACTGGTTTGCTTCAAAGCACATATTTTCTGGTGCTCAGACTGCTTAATAATTTTTACCTGCATAAATAATTATTATCTTTCCGCCTCTTTCTCTCTTCAACTTTGAATTGTCCAGTGTTGGATGGCCTATGAGCTCGAAATTCGAATTCGCGTCGCTTGTTTTGTTATGTAGCAATGATATTTTCATTCGAATTACCAAGTGCATAAAAATGTATTGATTTAGTTCGAATTTTATAGAGATTTTGCAGGGCCATTTACGAAAATCGCCATGCCATACTTTTCGGACAATTTCAAATGGTCGCCATACCATACCGCCAAAAATCTGCAAAATTTTTTTTTTCGCCAATACAATGGTTGAATTGTTTTTTTTTTAATCAATCAAATTGCGGTCTGTAGCCTGTAAGTCACATCGGAAAAGTATGGCATAACACTACCGCCTACATCTTTTTTATGGGCTATCGGTAAATTCTAAAATTTTTGTGTTACAAATCGTTTGACGCGCTCCCGCGCTCATCTATTCCACAACGTTCACGAACAGCATGGACTGCGAGTAGCCACGTCCCGCGCGCCCTCCCTTCCCCCTCACTCGCAGTGTGCCTGCCTAAAAACGTCTGGACAGGAGTGTTTAGTGTTTAGTGTTTAGCGTAGTGTGTAGCGTCGCGAATTTCACCATTGACCTGCACTCCCACTAATCACCTGCACTCGCAGTTGAATTGGACACTACTCGCACTACACACCTGCACTCGCACTAATCACCTGCACTCGCACTAATCACCTGCACTCGCTCTAATCAACGTGTGAACCAGCCATAATGGCTGGTTCACACTTTGATTAGTGCGAGTGCAGGTGATGAGTAGTACTACGTGTGGACAGCGACTGTTTAGTGCGAGTGTTTAGTAGGCTGTGTAGTAAAGTGAATAGAAGCGTGTTCTATTTTTTTGCGAGTGGACTGCGAGTAGCCACGTCCCGCGCGCCCTCCCTTCCCCCTCACTCGCAGTGTGCCTGCCTAAACACGTCTGGACAGGAGTGTTTAGTGTTTAGCGTAGTGTGTAGCGTCGCGAATTTCACCATTGTCCTGCACTCACACTAATCACCTGCACTCGCACTAATCAAAGTGTGAACCAGCCATTACATTTAAAATTATTTAGGTATCAAAAATATGAAATTGTTATCTTGAGAAATAAAACAAGATTTAGTAACTAATATTAAACTGTATATTGCTCAAAATCTGGAATACTTTCTAAAAGCATCACATATTTGAAACGCTTCTGATATATTTTATCATCCTAGATGTTTAACAAATTGTATACAATTTTAATATTTTTATTGCTTCAAGTACAGGCTTTTTCTTAATATTTATTTATAAAAAAACATTTTCAAATGCATAAAACAATCATAAGACGTAATATTTTCCTCTAAAACAAAGATAAATAATTAATGCATTAAATCACATTGCTTGATATTTAAAAAATCAAATGTGATATAAAAACCACATGATATCAATACCCGTAAAAAATATAAAACATCAAAACTTAAATAAAAACAAGTATGTAAAGAATATAATAATATATTACATATATTATTATATTTTCTATAATGATATAAAAACAATATTTACATAGTTACATGTCGCGTTTCAAAATAAATAATTACATTAAATAGATATTTTTGTACATTGCTCAGTAAATTCGTCGTTTGTATTTAATTACTGTAAGTTTTCCTATTTATTTAGGTATTTCTTAAGTGCAAATCCTATTACAACTGCCCCCGCCAGCGCCAGGACTGCCCATTTCAATTTGGAACTGAAAATAAAATTAAAATTATTCTTTAACCTGCCCCTATATCAAGGTGTCTTTTTTTTAAACAGAAAATTTTCAGCTTATTTCAAGCTTCACGATGATTTCGATTTGTATGAGGAAATTACATGTACATTCGGTTAGATGAAGACGATTTTGCAATAATGCACGTTAAAAAATTATAGTAGTTTTTATTCTATTAAATTCAATTAACTACATGCAATTTTTTAAACCATATGCTATAAAATATTTGAAAAAATCTGTAAGTAAATACCCACATTTATCATTGTAACAAAGGCAATAGTATAAACTACAAAAATTACATATTTAAATCTATTCTATTCGCGCTATTTCATTGCGAATTTTATCTACAACTAAATATAAATAATCAACAGTTTAGATCGCCTGCTTCACCGATAATATATTATACGAATTATAATAATTAATGATTATATAAACAAGATTACATCCAAAAGGTACATTTCCACAATATCGTCACGATATTTGAAACAGTGGTCGTGTTGTGATGCCATTACGTATAAAAAAATAGTAGATAAGATAGCTTTCGTACGTATAAATATTATCTGGCTAAAAACAAGTTTATCTTAACTATCACGTGTCCGAAAATACGGAGAACTGTTAAAAAATATGAACGATAATTCTAGACTGGGACTAAGAGACTGTAATGATGCCCAACTTTTTATCAGTACTTTACAAAAATCCAATGTTAAACTGTATACATATAATATATTATGTATAATATGTATAATGCACGCCATTAGCTACTTCATGCCATGCATTACCTACATACGCCAGTGTAGGTAATGCACGCGGCACGCCACAGATTAGGATGCACGCCAGTGAAGACATTTAACCATATATGTATCTCTGTGTTTATTTTGGCTATTGATTAGTCGAAAACTAATTATTGTAATATTTTTTACTTAAAACACACCTACACCTAATAAACATCTATTAATACTGTAGTGTATACGAATCATATAAGTTCTGTATATTAAATACATCACAAAATATACACATATTACATGATTTTGTTACAGTACAAAAGTACCTATTAAACTTATTAAAATATAATTAAGAAAGTAACCTCTTCGTGTTCTTCAGTTTGGGACTGAAAAATAACGTTTAAATTTAACATAATATTATGAATACACAATATACACAAATTGGTTTTAGCTACTTGATTATTTTCAGGTACAGCTACTATAAGGTATACGTATATCAAAAGTACAATTCGTTCGATCTAGTTTCACGATGTCAATACGATAAATAAACCGAAATTTTGTCGTAACGATGGAGTGAAAACGAACTTTAAGATAAAATCTTGATAAAATCATATTAAATTGTTTGGTCTATTATTTAGTCACAATTTTTTTATACATTACATTTTAATAAATATTATTTTTTAAGTGTGTGGAGACTGGAGGTACTTATACACCTTTCTACCACATATTTTTTGTAAATTTATTAAAAAACATTGACTTATTACTGAATTTTGTTTTAAAATATTTTGGCAAATCGTTTGGCGAGAAAAAAAAATTGCAGATTTTCGGCGGTATGGCGACCATTTGGAATCGTCCGAAAAGTATGGCATGGCGATTTTCGTAAATGGCTGCACGACGATGATTACCTGTGCAAAAGTTAGCCTGGTACAAATGGTTGAATTGTTTTATTTTAAATCAACGCATTCACGTCGGTATGGCGGACGGATGTAAGTCACGCCGGAAAAGTATGGCATGACACTACCGCCTACATCTTTTGAAGCGCTATCGGTAAATTCAAAATTTTTTGTGTTACAAATCGTTGGACTTTCGCTATTTTTCCGACGAGTTTGACTAACGCCCACGCGACTAGTGCGCCGTGCCGGTACCAGCGTTCTGACCATCATTTTTCTTTTTGTCATTGCGTACTAAGACCCCTCTAGAACCGCTTTCCTGTTACAAATGGCCCGAAATTTTGTGTCAGTATCTCCCGGCCTATGTGGAATGTCAATCTATAATTTTTTCAGAAGACAAAATCAAATCAATGAATAATTAAGGAAAAAATTAAAAAAGAAACTTCTTAAAGCATAAAAACGTGCATTTTCAAACGCAAAGTGAAGACTCAGTTACTGCAACCTTAAGCCTAAAAGTGCATAAAGTTATAAAATATAGTAATTGAGAAAAATAGTGGAGTCCCATAAAATATTTTGAAGGCTGGTATTGTATTATCTTCAGAAATTCACAATAAAAGAGATACTTACCACTGCTCAAGGAAAGATGTTTTTTCTTCTGGTGCCAATATTCCTATTTTGTACTTTTTCATTAATTCCCTGAAAGAATTAACCAAAATATTAAAAAACAAACATACATACTTTATATTGTTGGTACCTACTCAAATAATTTATTATTATAGCAGTTTCAATAACTTATATCTTGTAGAATGTATATTATTTTTATATTATGAAAGGACACTTTAGCTTAAGACGATACACAAAAAAAAATCTACTGCTTGGCGGGCGGAGTCTAATAGCTCGCTATCGCGAACGCGGGTGTGCGCGAAGTCATTCTTGCAAACTCGCCGCGCTGCCGCTGGCCGACTCGGGACAAACATGTATGGAGTCGTCATACAGTTATAATATTCTTATACATATATTTAATTGTTGATTTATTGGTTTTATTTTCTTGCTTATAAACAAATAATCTTCTTTTTAACAACTACTTAGACATTATTAATAATTATTATTATTTCGTAATGTTAACTTTATTACAAAATAATACAGGTTATAAATAATCTTTAAAATAACAAAAAATATTGTTACTCTGAAAAAATGAAATGGTACTGAAATGGATTTAGATAGAATTTGATGCTGACGTAGATATTACATCATGCCCAGAAATGAAAGGTAATATTTCTGAAAGAAGTTATAAACCCTAATTCTTCTCAGTCAAAGTCAAGAGTGGAAGATATCACTAATACAGTAAAACTGATGCGAAACTTTGGATGTTAATTTGTATATTTTTTTGTTAGTTGTTACTTAATCACGTCAAGACTACATTACCAATTTTGATAAAATATAGCTAATTGCCTGGATTTACACATAGGATACTTTTTATCCGAACTGAACACTTCTGTGGGATAAGACAGGATTCACGATATAATCTAATTCCACGCGGGCAAAGCCGCGGTCGGAATGATATTTTTTTAAATAAAAAAATTGTTTAAAAAAAACACAAAATATATTGACGCATGTATTTATTTTTTGCACTCTATTATAATTGTAATTATTCATTACTAATAATCAAAATAAAATAGCCAGAACAAAGTTAGGCCCTGGTAGGGTAGGTAGGCAGGTACAGCAATGTGAGACGAACACTGGCTTATTTATACCAATAATAATGTATTATAAACATTAAATTAAGTTTACTTTCTAACAACAAAAATACATAATATTAGCTAATGTGAAAGCGAATCAACCAATCATCCCACAAAAATGAAATGTGCACACAAATATTCATCCAAATCGGTTCATGTCATTAGGAGGAGTGACTGCAGCGCCATCTTCCGGGCCCAATTGTGTTTCCAGATCACCCAGGAACTCAATTTAATATACTTACACAAAATTTTTCGAAATGAAAACTCACATTACTATGTAAATATGAATATAAACCTGTTTTATTACTAAGCAATTTCCCGCACAGGTGTAGTAAGTATAAATGAAATAAATATCAACATCAAATTCTTTATACAACATACTTATCTACCACCTTCTAAGAAATGTAATTCTTGAAATTATTTCGTATTTTTTTTAAATATAATACTACTCCAATGAGCTCCTGTTCCATATTATGTCCGCCATAACTCCACTAAGTTCACCATGATTTTTTATTTCTTTGCACTTTGTTGCTTTTTGCTAAAAATGGAATCATGTGATAAAACCAGTAGAGCTTTGATAACATACATTTTTGACTGAATAAAGGTACTTACGAAGGAGTGGGTTCACATTGTGAACAATCAGTGGGTTTATTTTCCTTCTGGATTCCGGATTTCTGAACAGATTATTTATGCTATAAATGAAAAAATCTTACACATTCGTTATGTACTTAAAACAGGGGTACATATCAAACATCGTCTATAATAGAATTATCATCAAATTTAAAATAAAACCAACTTACTTCATTAATTTGTTCCAATTGTAAGCATTCTTTTTCCTCCAACCTTTATGTTTCTTCTTCTTATTTTCTTTATTGTCCCCATTTGTCTCATTTTGTCTTATCGTGTTGTCACCCTTTTTTACGATTGCGCGAGCGACACAAGTTCCCCGTGTGACGGCCGTAGCGGGAATGACTCGTGCAGCGATCGGGGTAGGAAGGTACAGGGCGGCTCTCGATATATTGGCTGGTCGCGCGCTAATTTCAAGTATTTCTTGTTTATTTCAAAACCATCGCATATTTCAAAATTCTAACACGGTAGACGTATAGGTTGTATATTTTATAGTTAATATCCAAAAAGTCGTAACTTTACGTTTGTTATTTTGAAGATGCCAGAGATTAAAAAAAAATAACAATGATAACTTTGTATTTTTTTTCTATCGAGAAAATATCATGGAATCATGTTTCTAAAACGGTAGACGTATTGTGTTACTATTGAACTTTCTTGTCAAGAATTTTCATCACGACAACTTTAATAATATAAAAATTACGAAGGTTTGAAAAGGGCCGTAAATGTTAGAAAAATTAATTCATCACCTTAATATTTACTGGGGATATTTTTACACATTTATCGTGAGGCAATTAGCAAGCTAATATGAATTAACATTTAACATACAATAAAATGGCCTTCAATATTTAACATTTAACAGTGATTTTATATGGCAACCTATTTGTTAATGCAAGTATATTTTTTATTTGTCAACTCTAACTCTTTAGTGTTAAAGTAAAAAAAATATTAGCTATTTGCTTATGAATAGAACAAACAAATATATAACAAATTTTTACGGGTGGTCGAGTTGTCAAGTGTTGCCCCAGTAAGTTAAAAGAAGTTCGAATACCACCTTATACTACGCCATACTATATATATATATATAAGTATGCCATTACTCTTTAAAAATTTACAATTATAAAGCGTTTGAATGCTCTAAAACTAAAATATCAAATCAACCAACCTAGTTTCTTGACTATGACCAAAATCTTCAAATGGTTGTGAGCCGTCTTCTCCTGCAAATTCTAATAAGTTATTATCAGCACCAGGATGCTTAAAAAAATACATATTATTAGTATTTATTGTATCTGAAGCAATAATTATTAATAATATGTTAGAAATTAATAACTATTGTTGAGAGTAAATCTGTGTCTATTATAAATAGCTGCCCGCAGCAGATATTGTTCTGCCCCATTTCCACGTTTTTTGTATTTTCCCTCCATAAGATACAATAAACATAACCTCAATTAATTATTTCATAGATCATGATAGATTAAGTAAAGAAGACATTACAATAAACTCATATTTTCTGTAACTACACCTTGGTGCCCCATAGCTCCTCCGTAGGAGGCAGAATTTACTGTTTTATGTTTTTGAAATTGAAAGAAGCAATACAATTCAGCACATTACAATGTGACACCAAAATAAACATCATGTTGCATCATCCATACATAGTTTATACTATGAATGGATGATGCAACAATGTTTATTTTGCAACTTCACTTTATAGTGAAGTTTTCACTGTCTGTCTGCATGTCCGTGTGTATGCTTAGGTCTTAGAATTACTATCCTATGGATTTTATACATCGATTTTTTAATAGAGTTTATCAAGATATATACGCATAATACGGTGTAAGACCGTTTGTTTAGTATCTACATTGCAACCATCCGAAGCCAGGCTAGTGTATTATAATAATTAATAAGAATTTATTTCACAATTACAACAATAGTAGGTCTTGGCCTCAAGACCTATAAAAAAACTAAGTAAAAAGTTATAAGATTTAAAAAAATATATATATGTATGTATATATATATGTATGTATATATATATTGATGACGACATTAGACAGGTAGCGGGTACAACCTGGGGCAGAGTGGCCTTAGTGAGACCCGAATGGAAGAGATTGGAGGAGGCCTTTGCCAACTGGCAAACGGACACGCAAAAATGGGTCAAACCGAGCATATATAACTACATACATATGTAAAGTCCGAACAAAGGCTAATAATATAATATAATATATATATATATATATATGTAAAATTTTAAATTATAAATAACAAAAAACATTTTATAAAAAAACCTTCTCACATCTTCCAAGAATGCCGTAACGTCGAATACTTCACCGTGTATTACCATCCAAACACTGTCTTCTTTACGATGCTTTCTAACTTCTTTGAAAGAAATTAATCTGTCCATGTTTGTATTACTTAAATCACTGACCATTTTCTAAAACTTAAAAAGGTTCTTTTAAATATACCACTTTAAATACGTACCTACTTATAAATTATTATTTACAAATTTTTCCAAGTTGTAAACTTGTAACTTAATTAAAATCAGGTAATTGTGTTATAATCACAGCCGCTAACAAAATAATATTAATAAGAGTAGTGGTGACAGTTCAATTAATCAATTTTGGACAATCGGCAATCGCCGCCCGCCGGCCGGGCATCAGGCATGTGATTTGACGTATAGTTGCAGGGCTGTCAATAATCTGACATTTCAAATAACAACAATATTAATTTAATAATATTAGATTATTATAATAATATTAGATGACGTAAATTTTTATAGTGGAAAAAAATAATTTTACACAATATTTAAAAAATATTGTAACTACTGTGATATTTGATGAGTTTCTTGGTTTTTTGCTTTAAATTAAACTAGACATGAACGCGACCATCGCACTAAAGCGACTGAGTGCAGATAAGCCATATGGCTTATATTGAGCGGAACATATTATGTGATGTAGGCGGTGTCGTCTCCATACGTAGTTGTAGTATTATTATCTCAATGCGCGCCGGTCGTTATTTTTATTACCGAATTTAACATATTATTGCAAGAAGAATCTCAAGAGGTGAGGAAGTTTTTTTAGCGTTACACACTCAGTTTTCTCAGTTTATTATCTGAATTACGGCATTGACAAATATATATCTAGATATTTATTGGGTCCATGATTACGGTAAGAAATCAATTTATATAATATGATGAAATTGTACCTACATTTTAATATTATTACGCTCTTCACTAATTAATAAGATTCAGCGGTATTTCATAAAATTTGACATACCTAGGTAGTTCACCTGAATTTTAATTCAACAACTTGGCACACCTGAATTATGTATATGTAAGTAAGTATTATGATGTTTTGATGTTGATAAAAAAAATCATCATAACAATATCTCTGCTACCTATCTGTTTATCCTTTATTTATCTAAATACCTAATCTGAGTCTTTAATAATTGTATGCCTATTATCTATTTATTATCTTGCACTCTTTTACATTGCGCAATCTTCCATATTGTATTTTTCGTATTACGTCAGCATATGTTGTGTACAGTCGACTCTCGTTAACTATTATTCGAAACTCGAGGGACTCTCAAAATATTACGAACTATCAATTGTTTGAAATATCATAGGTTCGAAACATGGATTTCTGCTGCTCAGACTGCTCAATAATTTTTACCTGCATAAATAATATTATCTCTCCGCCTTTTTCTCACTTCAACTTTGAATTATTATTCAGTGTTGGATGGCCTATGGGCTATGAGCTCGAAATTTGAATACGCGTCGCTTGTTTTGTTATGTAGCAATCACAGTAGCAATGATGTTTTCATTCGAATTACCAAGTGCATAAAAATATATTGATTTAGTTTAGTTTGTAGTTAGGAATTTTCAACATGCTGTAAAACTTAATATGCCATTATTTACCCCGTTTTCCAATTACAGCACTAGAGCGCATTATGCCGCATAATGCTTAACGTTGAATGTTCCAACTACTGCAACACTTCGCACAATTGAGCACTAGAAACAGTAATGCGCGTGAATTGATGCCGCGTGCAATCGATGTATCGTTAGTAATTATTAATTGTTGGAAAAAAATTTAAAGCTTTCGTTTCATAGTAGTTTTTTCGAAATAATCAAAGTTAATTCAAATTGTGTTAAAAAAATAAATATAAGTATGGATGAAGGTACAAACATTGAGAAAAATGTTATTTATTAATATCAATTTCAATATTTTTCAACCAATTATTATATTATATACCACTTTATTTACACATTAATGAGGTTATTGCTAACTCTATGAATATTTTTTTTTCAACACTGAACTTAGCGCAACCTGCTGGTGCGTTTCATGTTCCAATTAAGCATCAGCATAATTCGGCATTGTGCGGCACTGAGTCGCATTATGCTCCTGTAATTGGAAAACAGCCATAGGTACCCAAAAACCATTACTTCAGCCTTCAGCTGTCAGCATGCATCTGTTACCACGTGAAGTTGACATATGACAAATTACTGACAGTACGTTGTTTTTTGAATTTTTAGGTTATGTTTTATGTAAATAGTCTTGTATTCATAAAATTTTATTATAATCGTACGTATGCAAACCCTTAATAACATACAAATTTTTCCGTAAATGGCTGTAGAACGAGACTTCAATGATATCCTTGATGATATTGTTATGAGCGAGGATGCTCAGGAACAGGAAAGTTACAAGGAAGGTTTTCGAGCTGGTGTAGAATCTGGTAACGCTGAAGGGTTTCATTTGGGATATCATAGAGGTGTCCAATTGGGAAGAGAATTAGGTAATGTACTATTTAAAAATAAGTCGGGTTTTCCTTCCTGACGCTATAACTCCAGAACACACCAACCGATTTCCACGGTTTTGCATTCGTTGGAAAGGTCTCGGGCTCCGTGAGGTTTATAGCAAAGAAAAGGAGTTCGCCCGTTTTGCTAGTATAAATATAGATACTGCTTTCCGAATCGGTGGTAAATGTAAAAAGATGACGTAATGACGATTCAAAAGTGCTTCTAGTAGAAGTCTAATTGAATAAATAATGTTTGAGTTTGAGTTTATAACGCTACAGTATTTATAATCAATTCTTATAAGATGAGTCTGTGTGAGTAGACTCCACACCAAAACAAAATATAGTGTTTTTCATGAAATTTATATTTATTCATATTTCCAATGTTGAACTTATTTTTTGTAAATCTATTTAAGGTTACTATCTAGGAACTGTAACTCATCATTTAAAGGTTAATGAGGAATCTGAAGAAAAATACTCTGAAAAAATTATAAAACAACTGAAAAAAGTTAAAGAACTAATAGATGAGTTCCCACAGACCAATTCGGAGGAACATGATATAATTAAAATGGCTGAAACTATAAGAGCTCAGTTTAAAAAGACTTGTGCTTTGTTAAAAATATCATCTAATAACCCATATGAAGCTGGTATCTCTTTTTAATATACTCAGTAAGTTATTTAAAGTTTATTTATGTCAATTGCAAAATAATTTTTGTAATTTATCAGTAACTAATTCCTGATTTTAGCATGTTCACGGTAACAATATCTTCAGGTTTGTTTTTATTAGTATACATGTATAAATGTGCTGTGAATACAATAAAACACAAATAGACTGAAATTATATTTATATATAAATACTAGCTTTTCACCTGCCGCTTCGCTCACATAGATAAAGGAAAACCTGCATAGTACCATGGATTTTTCAGGATAAAAACTATCCTATGTGTTAATACATGTTACCCTCAATGTGTGTGCCAGATTTCATGAAAGTTGGTTCATCAGTGTTGGCGTGAAGGAGTACCAAACAAACAAACAACATTTGCATTTATAATAATATTTATATGCACATAGATTATTCTTTCAACATTTCATTGCAGAAACTTCCAAAATGGACACCAAAATATACAAAATACAAAAACATCTTGACAGTATTGTAAAGTATCTGACACCACTTTTACCCCTCGCTAATTGTCACATGGTGGAATTCTTTACTGATTCTCATTGGGACTTGCTGCCGAGGAATTTGAGGATGTATTTAGATAGTATGGAGATGAATGATGCTGTGAATAAGTTCTGGAGAGCTGCAGATAGTATTTATATGGGTATGTTTCCTATTTACCTATTCAACATAATATTATATCATCAAATATCAACAAATTTATGTTTTTAAGCTGCAATGGCAGTATATTGTGAAATTTTTAGGTTCATGTCGTTCACAAAATTGAATATTTGTTTTTATCTACACAAAAAGCTTAAGAGAAGTAATAACTCAGGCCCCGGAATCACAGACACAATAGAAAATCTATTGTGTGGTGGACCGATCGGGCCGTTCGGGGCTCAATGGGTTAAATGAATTATTTATATCCAGTTAATCCAAATAGGATAAATAACATTTATTTAATCAAGTAAAGTATAAAAAATAAAGCTACATACTTGTGTAACAAATTTTGAAAATCTAAATGTACATGTCTCTTATTGCTTTTTCGTTTAACAAAAAGAAGGAAATTTAAGATTTTCATTAATAAAATCTAGAAAATGATATCATATCGCAATATTGTGAGTTATCAAAATATTGTTTATTTGTGATACTTTATTTCAGATAACTGTGAAATTTTCGAATGGGTGACTCAGGCACGAGCAAATTGCATAATAATAAATAATGATTACATAATATCACCTGAGAATCTAAAAGACTATATAAAATTAAAAGGCGGTGAATTTCAACCAGAAATTAAAATTACACAGTTTATGACTACTAAAAAAAGCTATGAAGTGAGTATTATCTATACTAATATTATAAAGCTGAAAAGTTTGTTTGTTTGAATGCGCTAATCTCAGGAGCTTCTGGTCCGGTTTGAAAAATTCTTTCGGTTTTAGATAGCCCATGTATCGAGGAAGGCCTATAGGCTAAGACCAACATGAGTGGAGCAATGTGGGTGAAACCGCGCAGCACAGCTAGTACTTAATACTCTTAAAAAGTACACAATAATCCTAATCCAATAAATAAATTTACGAGACTATAAAAGTAATTTAAAATATTAGATCTTGTAAAAACTACCCTCAATATAATTTAAGTTTAATTTCTCACAAATAAATCTACATACACACACATGCATTACGATTACAGGAAACATACTCATACTACATGTATTTACTATTTATTACAATCATTTTTATATGAAACTAGCGGTCCGCCCCGGCTTCGCCCGAGGTACATATTGACGTTTTCTCTACATAAAAACCATCCTCGTACTTCAAGGAATATAATAAAAAAAGAATTATCGAAATCGGTTCAGCCGTTCTCGAGTTATGCGCTTACCAACACATTTTGCGATTCATTTTTATATATAAGATTTCTCTAAGAGAAATAACAACTGCCATTCATATTGATAAGACTGAGAATGGTGACGTGTTATTATCTATACTCATAATATTATAATGCGGAAGTTTGTTTGTTTGAACGCGCTAATCTCAGGAACTACTGGTCCGATTTGAAAAATTCTTTCGGTGTTATATAGCCCATTTATCGAGGAAGGCTATGTATCATCACACTAAGACCAACAGGAGCGGAGCAATGCGGGGCACAACTAGTTATAACTATCCGCCTCTGATTCACCTGTGGTACATATTTAGTTATTTACGT
This sequence comes from Colias philodice, assembly GCF_061535455.1. Taxonomy (NCBI): domain Eukaryota; kingdom Metazoa; phylum Arthropoda; class Insecta; order Lepidoptera; family Pieridae; genus Colias; species Colias philodice. The sequence goes on from NC_143092.1 coordinate 9,595,848, forward strand.
TTTATCTCCATAAGAAGCATGCTCGTATTTCACGTAATATTAAAAAAAAAGAATTATCAAAATCGGTTCAGCTGTTCTCGAGTTTCGAACCTATCATACATTTAGCGATTAATTATTATTTTATTATATAGAATATAGATGATGATGATGATAATTAATCACACAGGTACAAACAATGTCTCCATATGTAGCGTCCCTACACAAAGCATGTTCCACAACCCATTGTATAGAAGCCGGTGGAGGCAAGGGCAACTTACTAGTCGCATTATCCCTCGGGTATAATATACCCAGCCTCACTGTGGACTGTGATGAGAAAACATTAAGGAATGCAGAGACGCGGGTGTCAATTATACGAGTATGTAGATTATGTTATTTTTTCGATTTCGTATGTTGTAGTCGGACCGCCTCCTTGGTACAGTGGTTGACGCGTGAGCGTAGTACCGAGGGCTCCTGGGTTCGATTCCCGGTGGAGACGAAGAAAAAAAAATGTCTCGGTCTGGTAGGACACAGAAGGCTGATCACCTACTTTTCCTTAAAGAAAATCGATCATCATCTGCCCCTTACCCCACTAGGGGACATAGGACTTCACACATGTTGTAGTGTAGAATTCTTTGCATCAATGATGTGATGTGAAGTGAAATTGCTTTTTAATATTTTTGATGTTGAATTATCTAGAAATAATGATGAATGTTGAATGTGTAGTCAAGTCATTGTTTTGAATAACTGGTGACAGTTTTTAAGTCGATTAAGTTTTAAGTTTTTTAAAATATGTACTATTTTTAAAAAGTGCAGTTTATTTATTTATTTATTTATTTATTTATTTATGCTTTATTGCTCTAGATAAATTACAAATCGAGACTTAGCCTAGGATACAATATAACAAACGGCGGTCTTATCGCTAAATAGCGATTTCTTCCAGACAACCGGTTGTACAGAGAGAAATTAAGTAAAGGATAGGAATAGGGCAGAGCACAAATAAATATATACATACAAATATAAAATAAATAGGTAATAATAATAAATAAAATAATAACAGCATAAAATACAAGCCACAAGAATGAGATTTAAATAATATACATATGTTCACAAATAGATACATACCTAGGAGAAGAAAAAAAAAAAAAAAAAATATATATATATACCTATATAAATATATATAATAAACATAACTACTAGGGACATTGAGAAAGATAAAAATCACGAACCATATTTTTAAAAGTATTTATAGATTGAGCCTTCTTGATTGGATCCGGCAATGCATTCCATAATTTAATTGCACGAACAGTGAAAGAGTTATCCAGAAAGCTTGTATGGTGCGCTGGCATTATTAATCGGAGCTTTTCCGATGAGCGGACAGAATCTCCGTTCTCTCCTCTGAATACGAAATTGTCCTTGAGATATTTCGGTGTTTTAGGGTTAAACAAAACTTGATATAATAGTTGCAGCACGTGAGCATCCCGGCGAAATCGAATGGGTAGCCACTTGAGCTGAGAACGAAACTCAGAGACGTGGTCATATTTCCGTAGACCAAATATGAAGCGGATACAAAGGTTTTGGAGACGTTCGAGCTTATTTAATTGGTCTACGGTAATATTGACATAGCTTACATCGGCGTAGTCAAGTATGGGTAAAAGGAGGGATTGTGCTAGCAGAATTTTGGTTGGGATGGGAAGAAAATTTTGAAGACGACGGAGTGAACCAGCAGTTGCATACACTTTCCTACATACCTCCTTAATATGAAAGCTCCACGAGAGAGTGTTGTCAAAGTAAACTCCAAGGTTCCTTACAGCCTCACTATAAGGAATAGGTGTGCCGTTGACTAAAATAGGAGGAAGATTCACCCAGTTAACCCTTGCAATCAAAGAAGGACTGCCAACAATAATAACTTGTGTTTTTAAGGGATTCACTTGAAGACCATAATCCGAACTCCAAGTTACAATGTTGCTTAAGTCCTTGTTGACTGAAACGATTGCTTGGGGTAAATCATCAAGGGCAGATTGGGTATAGATTTGGAGATCGTCGGCATACATGTGGTAGTCGCACGTTAACTTGTTTGAAATAGTGTTAATAAATATGGAAAATAACAATGGCGAGAGGACTCCTCCTTGCGGGACACCAGCACTAACATCACACCATGACGACTCAACCTCGTCTATACGTATACGCTGACGACGCCCATGTAAGTAACTGTAAAACCAGTCATTTACTGAAGCCGATATATTTATAGAACTTAATATGCTCAGCAGTATATCAAAGTCGACAGTGTTAAATGCATTGCTGAAGTCCAATAATGTTAGAACCGTGAGCTTTTTATTATCCATTCCATGACGAATATCGTCGGTTATTTTAACAAGTGCAGTGGCCGTACTATGACCGGATCGGAAACCGGATTGGAAGGGATTAAGAAGATCGTGTAGGTTTAAGAATCTATGTAGCTGTTCATACACTAACTTCTCAAGGATTTTAGATAGGAAAGGCAGGATAGAAATGGGACGATAATCGGAAAAGGAAGATGGATTTATTTTCTTAGGTAAAGGGATAAGGTGGGAGTCTTTCCAGGACTTAGGAAAAGTACTAGTGGATAGGGAATGGTTAAGGATGTGAGTTATAACCGGGATTATGAGATCTAGGATGGGTAGAATCATTTTACGGCCAATACAATCGCTGCCAACAGCATTCGATGTAATGGATAATACACCCCGCCTAACATCATTTTCGCTAAAACATTTAAACACAAAAGGTGGATAGTTTGGTGCTGGTGTTTCTGAGACCGATTTTAATGTAAGTTGCTTATTTAAGTTATTAAGAACGGATGGGGTATTTGAAAAATGCTGATTCAGTAGTTCAAGATTTAAAGAAGCATTATTAGATATATTACGCTGCTTACCAATCCCCAACGTTTTCAGAAATTTCCATATTATGGGAGGGTCACCACTCTCTACAGAAGCATGGAAGTATCGTCTTTGTGCGTCTCTACAACATGTATTACAACGATTCCTTATCTTGTGGTACTTATCACGACTCTCGTCAGTCTTTGTCCGCTTAAACTTGCTCTTGGCTCTAGCTTTAGCTTTGAGTAAACATTTTAAATCTTCAGAAAGCCATGGAGCAGGTAAATGTTTAACTTTAATCCGCCGAAGTGGAGCGTGTACATCATAGAGATTCGATAAACAGTTGTTAAAAAAGGACACTTTTTCATTTACACAAGCGGAAGATAAGAGCGGAGACCAATCAATGTTACGGACATCGCGTTGGAGTGCATCAATATCAACTGCGTTAAAATTTCGACGAAGGATGAATTTAGGTTTTTCTTTAGGAGGACGGATATTACAGGACAGGTACAGGAGATCGTGATGTGAAAACGCGTCAGCAGGGAGCTGTCCGTGTTGATACACCAGATCAGGACAGGACATAACTATAAGGTCGAGGAGCGACGGAACGCAGTTTGGGACATGATGTGTGGAGTTGAGAGGAAGGAGGCTAAGGTTATGCGAGTCAACAATAGACAACAATCTACGAGAACGGCTATCCTTCTTAAGGAGGCATGTATTAAAGTCTCCCATAAATATGCAATTATTGTATGAAGGAACAAGTTTATCGAATATTGAATCTAAAGAGGAAAAATAATCAATTAACAAGGAAGGACTATAGAAAACGCCAAGGAGAACTTTGCAATGGGACAGGATGATTTCTAGGATAAGGTGTTCTGCAGCATCGGAAGGAGGAGGTTGGGGTGATTGAGAAATAACAGAATAGGGAATGTGGGATCGAAGATAAATCGCAACGCCCCCACCAGTTTTACCAATGCGGTCGTTGCGAATAAGATGATAGCCTGGGAGAGAATAGGAGGAGGAAGGTAAACAGGGCTTAAACCAGGATTCAGATATTAGGATTGCGTGGATATTACTTGACTCGAACGATGTAAGCATGTCTGAGTAGTGAGCCGGGATGCTTTGCGCGTTAATATGTACTACGTTGAAAGTTTTTGGGCTATCAGAGAATACATTGGAAAGTGCATCATTAAGAGGGACAAAACTTGTGCTAAAATAACTACCTTCACTGTCAGAATCCGTGCTAAGTGACACAAAGCTATCACTGGATGTATCAGCAACAATCGACATTACCAAAAAACAAACGAATATATAAATATTTTTGAATAAAAATGTAAGTAATTATATGTATATATTTAAAATAGACTAAATAAATATTTTATAGGGCTTATAATTAAATATACTAAATACTAAATTTAAAATAATGTTAGTTTGTACAGACCAGCATCTGAAAGAAATATATTTTTAACATTGTGCAAAAAGACTTGTATCTATGACAGTAAATTAGAATGACAGTTGGAAGAAAGAAGTAATGCTTGTCACTTGTCAGTGGTAAATGTAAACCTCTGAACAACGATCATATGGAACTGCCATATGCATGTACTTTTCCTGCATACCTAAGTAAACAAATCGGGGTACAAACATGGCGGGCTAGGGACGTTCACTTGTTCGTCTAGTCGATAATATTGTATCGATTGATGATAGAGTTAAGAATGGGTAATTCAGGTAATAAGAATTTTGTCTTTTTGAATGATAAGTATGCAGTAGGTGCTTACCTAGTAAGAGGTACTTCTTTCAACAAAATAAAAAAAGATAACTACTTCTATCGGGCAATCGTTACTCGGTAATTCGTGATTCGGATTAACCATTTTGCAATTGTACCTACCTACTAGGGATAGCTGTAGTGTGTAATCAATACATTTTGATATTTTCGTTCTGCAGTTTTATATGAAACAGCCGATTTTTTTCGCGATTGACAGGGTTTTTTTATATACCTATGTATCCTCACTAATCCTATCCTATCATACTTCCTACTAATATTATAAATGCGAAAGTTTGTGAAGATGGATGTGTAAGTTTGTTACTCTTTCACGTTAATACTACTGAACCGATCACAATGAAATTTAGCACACATATTGATGGTAACTTGAATTAACACATAAGATAGGTTTTATAATATTATAAATGCGAAAGTGTGTATGTATGTATATTCCGTTTTCACGCTAAAACGGACAAGCCAATTTTGATGAAATTTAACATCGGGTTTTATTTGACCATGGAGCCATCCATAGGGTACTTTATTTATTTATTTATAAGCTTTATTGCACACAAACAGAAAATACAAATTTTACTTAAGGTGATGAATTAATTTTTCTAACATTTACGGCCCTTTTCAAACCTTCGTAATTTTTATATTATTAAAGTTGTCGTGATGAAAATTCTTGACAAGAAAGTTCAATAGTAACACAATACGTCTACCGTTTTAGAAACATGATTCCATGATATTTTCTCGATAGAAAAAAAATACAAAGTTATCATTGTTATTTTTTTTTAATCTCTGGCATCTTCAAAATAACAAACGTAAAGTTACGACTTTTTGGATATTAACTATAAAATATACAACCTATACGTCTACCGTGTTAGAATTTTGAAATATGCGATGGTTTTGAAATAAACAAGAAATACTTGAAATTAGCGCGCGACCAGCCAATATAGCGAGAGCCGCCCTGTACCTTCCTACCCCGATCGCTGCACGAGTCATTCCCGCTACGGCCGTCACACGGGGAACTTGTGTCGCTCGCGCAATCGTAAAAAAGGGTGACAACACGATAAGACAAAATGAGACAAATGGGGACAATAAAGAAAATAAGAAGAAGAAACATAAAGGTTGGAGGAAAAAGAATGCTTACAATCGGAACAAATTAATGAAGTAAGTTGGTTTTATTTTAAATTTGATGATAATTGTATTATAGACGATGTTTGATATGTACCCCTGTTTTAAGTACATAACGAATGTGTAAGATTTTTTCATTTATAGCATAAATAATCTGTTCAGAAATCCGGAATCCAGAAGGAAAATAAACCCACTGATTGTTCACAATGTGAATCCACTCCTTCGTAAGTACCTTTATTCAGTCAAAAATGTATGTTATCAAAGCTCTACTGGTTTTATCGCATGATTCCATTTTTAGCAAAAAGCAACAAAGTGCAAAGAAATAAAAAATCATGGTGAACTTAGTGGAAGTATGGCGGACATAATATGGAACAGGAGCTCATTGGAGTAGTATTATATTTAAAAAAAATACGAAATAATTTCAAGAATTACATTTCTTAGAAGGTGGTAGATAAGTATGTTGTATAAAGAATTTGATGTTGATATTTATTTCATTTATACTTACTACACCTGTGCGGGAAATTGCTTAGTAATAAAACAGGTTTATATTCATATTTACATAGTAATGTGAGTTTTCATTTCGAAAAATTTTGTGTAAGTATATTAAATTGAGTTTCTGGGTGATCTGGAAACACAATTGGGCCCGGAAGATGGCGCTGCAGTCACTCCTCCTAATGACATGAACCGATTTGGATGAATATTTGTGTGCACATTTCATTTTTGTGGGATGATTGGTTGATTCGCTTTCACATTAGCTAATATTATGTATTTTTGTTGTTAGAAAGTAAACTTAATTTAATGTTTATAATACATTATTATTGGTATAAATAAGCCAGTGTTCGTCTCACATTGCTGTACCTGCCTACCTACCCTACCAGGGCCTAACTTTGTTCTGGCTATTTTATTTTGATTATTTGTAATGAATAATTACAATTATAATAGAGTGCAAAAAATAAATACATGCGTCAATATATTTTGTGTTTTTTTAAAAACAATTTTTTTATTTAAAAAAATATCATTCCGACCGCGGCTTTGCCCGCGTGGAATTAGATTATATCGTGAATCCTGTCTTATCCCACAGAAGTGTTCAGTTCGGATAAAAAGTATCCTATGTGTAAATCCAGGCAATTAGCTATATTTTATCAAAATTGGTAATGTAGTCTTGACGTGATTAAGTAACAACTAACAAAAAAATATACAAATTGCCATCCAAAGTTTCGCATCAGTTTTACTGTATTAGTGATATTTTCCACTCTTGACTTTGACTGAGAAGAATTAGGGTTTATAACTTCTTTCAGAAATATAATCTTTCATTTCTGGGCATGACGTAATATCTACGTCAGCATCAAATTCTATCTAAATCCATTCAGTAGTCCGCGTTATTGAGTACCATTTCATTTTTTCAGAGTAACAATATTTTTTGTTATTTTAAAGATTATTTATAACCTGTATTATTTTGTAATAAAGTAAACATTACGAAATAATAATAATTATTAATAATGTCTAAGTAGTTGTTAAAAAGAAGATTATTTGTTTATAAGCAAGAAAATAAAACCAATAAATCAACAATTAAATATATGTATAAGAATATTATAACTGTATGACGACTCCATACATGTTTGTCCCGAGTCGGCCAGCGGCAGCGCGGCGAGTTTGCAAGAATGACTTCGCGCACACCCGCGTTCGCGATAGCGAGCTATTAGACTCCGCCCGACAAGCAGTAGATTTTTTTTTGTGTATCGTCTTAATAGGACATATTTAGTCAAAAGGCGGCTTTATTGCTCCAAGCATTTTCTTCCAAGCAACCCATTCGATCATAAGAGCATTCTTTACCCGCGACTTCGTTCGCATGTCCGAAAATAAAAAAGAGCAGAGCCGCTGGCTAAAATACATGTGAGTGACTCAAGCAGATGTCAAGGGCAAGTATAGTTAAATAACAAACACAATTTTTTCATAAAATAATTTATTTAAGTTATAGTGGTTACTATATATGTTTAGGTACATGCGACAGTAGTCACAGATGCTGCAAATGAGCTTGGCCATATACAGTGTGGAAATTTGTTGACGGACCACTTCATTTAAACATTTAATTTTCTTTTTCTGTTTCTCCACTTTTTCTCCTATTTTTTTAATTATTCGAGTGCTGAAGCCTAAAACATTAAGTAAATTTTAATTATTGATAACAGTTCTCATAATTATACACATGAATCTCAGCATGTATGACTAAGACTATGAAAAAGTTACGTATTGAAGTTCCCTTTTTTTTAAACAAGAATTATTTCATATAGGTTTTATTCAAGAACTGCTCTTACCAATTCAAGATCCTTGGCATCTTGTGGATGTGGATAACCTGAGCATGATGGTTGATCAGTAGTATTTGATATGTCAATTAAAGCAAATTGAGATGGATGGTCTGCCTGAAAGAGATAAAAATGTTACATTAGATATGGTCCCAAGTAATAATAAATAGATTGCTACAGAAACATGGACTCAATGTTTGGTAAATTGTAAAACTTTTAGTATTTTTTTTATTAAAATAATTTATTGAACAAACATACAGTGCGACACAAAAGAGATGAAAATAAATGAGGGCGCCACCGTCGCTCATATAGCAACACTGATACTGCGACGCAAGCGATCTTGATACTATAGAATAAAAATCTAAAAATCTATATAATATAATCTAAAATAAATACCGCGATTTAAACCGTTATAATTGTTTCATTGTAGCAATAGTGTAAATTTAAGACAAAAATACATTAGTATTTTAATTGACCTACCTAGGTCAAATTTTACTTAAATGTATTTGGAATTAGTTATTTTATAAAAATCGGTCAAGTGTTTAGACTGCAGAGGCGCACATAGAATCAAACATAAAACAAACAAGCATACATGCAGCTCAAACACATTACCCTCTTTCTGGGTCCGTCGGGTAGAAAAAAAACAAGGCGATTTGAAAACAACATATTTTTATTTTTTTTTGTAGATAAATTTTGTACTTTAATATAATTCATCAAAATCTAAATATTCTACTCCTTCAAAGGACTGATCATCACTCTGTTTCGAAGTACCTCTCCTATGTTTGGCTGGCGTTGAAAATTTGCCTTCATTTCTACTCCCTTCCTCTACTTTCCTGCGTACTGTGCTTTCAGAAACCCCTATAACAAACGAATTAAGATGAATAAAATCAAATAGTACATTTAACATATTTTTATAGTAGCTTAAAACTAAAACTTCCTTTATTTTATTAATTTTTTTTTAATGTAGGAGGCCAGCGTCCCTGCGCTACACTAGTAAGTAGTTAGTAAGCTAAATCTAAAATATGATTTTTTTTCTTATGGTTTGATTGATTAATAGATAGCTGTATGAAAACAATTATCACTATACTATGTAGTAAAATCTAAACTAGGTACTTTATTTGAGGCTGGTTGGATTGGATATAACTTCTTGACTCAAATTGTGCTGGTCGCACTATAAAAACAAGTTTTTGTTTACATACAAATAACCTCAAATTAAATTGCGAAAACGTAATAATCGCCATACATACATACATTTAACACTCGTCACTAATGGAATATTCTATTTTACGTAGTAATGAACAAAAATAAATGGAATCTCACCGGTATATTCTGCTGTACGTTTGTAAACGTTTTCCAAATCAGTCAATAACTTTCCAGCTTGAAATTCGGACAAACACCGAATAAAAACTTTATACACGACATCACGGACACCGCTACGTTTAACCTTTTTCATGATATCTCCTTTTTTATTTAAATTTCTTGTTCTAAATAACAATTTTATCTCAATAATTCTCCACTTCACGAAAAAACATCAAATTTTTATTCAACTTGACAGCTACATTGGCAATTCAGGGTTGCCAGGTAATGAAAAACGAATTAGTTCCAAAATAATTAATTTCATCTCTTTTATGTCGTACTATAGTGTATTATATACTTATGGAAAGTGTAGCTTTCCAACAACGAAAGAATTAAAAAAATTGGACCAGTAGTTTTGAGGTCTTTTTGTGCATACACAATCAAAGTTGTTGTTTAATAAAAAGATTGATGAATTATTTACCTTTGCAAATACTGTTGGGATAGCATCATCTCTCAATCAAACAATGTTTAAAGTCTTATTAAATGCGCTCTCTTCAAAGTGCAATGAGCACACATTAATGTTTTTAGTTCCTGGCCGGATATTTTCTATGCCAATCTTTTCCAACCATGCCTTTCGCCGGGATTCGTTACTTGGTAAACTAAAACGAGAAAATATACAACAATATATAACTTCGCACGTAATTAATAAACAAATTAATAATTTATCGATAAGGTGTTTATGCGATGATGTTCGACACTAGCACTCATGTTTATGTTTTCGATGCAAATGAAATAAGGAGAATATTGCGGGTTTCTACAGCTCATAATAACTAAGATGATTAAATGTAAAATGATTAAAAGATTTCTATACACTTGATAATAAATACACTTTAATATGAGCAACAATTTAACAAAATGTTAGCCACTTACCGTTGAAAGGTTAGATTGGCCTGTTTTTGCTTTGGCATAAGCCACAACCTACTATAGAACACTTCATGGTACCTATTATTATTTTCAATTATACTTATTACACACGATTATGGTCGAAAAACACTGGAAAATCATAAAAATTTCACAATGACATCTTCTCACATGTAAACAAAACCGTATACTAAGATGGCGTCCGTGGCAGCAAAGGATATCGATGCCAATGAAGAGGGCGCTAATAAAAAGAGTGTAGATGCTTTTTCTAAGGTAAAACCACTGTTGTGAGAAAGAGATGGGTATATCATTATTATTTCCGCGTCAAATTGAACAATTACGGCAGTTCCATAGGATTCTTTGTTCTGAGATGTAAACAAAAATATTCTATGTAGGGTGATGGTGAAATTAATATTTAACTACCAGCATTAAAATAAAAGCAATATATATAGTAAAATAGAAGATATAAAAGAGAATAATATAATAAGTTATATTATTACAAGTGACAAGTACTTATATAAGTGACTAAATAAATATTACTGACAAGCAACTATTTAACAAATTGTTATCAAATATTAACAAATTATGTTTGATACTAATAATGTTACAAAATGAAAATAAAAGGAGAATAAACAAGATTACTTTCTTTGGACTCGGCGTGTACGAAGATTTGGGGCCGTGGAATCCTTCGCATTATCCGTCTGTGCACCACGAGCAGGTCCTGCAGGAGCAGAATCAGATACGGGACCAGGGATTGCTTCAAGTTCCGTTTGAGAAGAGATTTTATGCCGCTTTCCTTGACTAGTAATGAAAATGATTCCATCCTTGGTCCAGCAGTTAGCAATTCCAAACCGTTGACGGGCTGCCATGAATGTATCATGTCTGGGTTTTGTCAAAAACTCAGAGATGGTTATGCCAGACCCCTTAAGGTTACTTTTAGAAAACCAGATCCGGTTCCTCTCTCCAAGGACCTTAAACTTCATTAGTTTATTTTAAAGTAAGTGTGTTTTTTTTTCGTTTTAGAAACAATGGAAGGCCATAGCTAAAAAGATGAACAATGGTACAGAAGAAATAATTTCGGGGAATATAAAAACAGACTGTCATAGATTTGCTAAAGCTTTTATAACTAAGGATACTGATTTTATACAAACAGTCAAAGAGGAGTTTGACTGCGATAATGTAAATGTTTTATTAACTGGTATGTAATATTATTTTAAGTTTTTAACGCTACAATTTGTTTATCAAGAACTAGCGGTCCGCCCCGGCTTCGTCCGTGGTACCTACATGTTTTATAGCCTATGTTGCTCAGTGATGATGCAGCTTTCTAATGGTGAAAGAATTTTTGAAATCGGTCCAGTAGTTTATGCGTGAAAACCATACATACGATATGTCGTAGGCAAATAGTATATAATCTGGCCGTTTACAAACGGTCGGCATTTTGTAGTTACTATACCGATAATTCGTAATCAGAAATTTTTGGTTTGGATAAGGGGGTGGATTAGGTTAGGTTCGTGTTTTTTAAAACTACACAGAAATAGACATAAACATACATAATTACAAACCTTTCCTCTTTATAATATTAGTATAGATACAGCTATAACTATACTAATATTATAAAGAGGAAAGGTATATTATTAGGTATATTAAGGATATATTATTGTAAAACATAACTAGATATATATTTTTTGAAGATTGCCTTTATGTTAAAATTGTACATACGCACAATTCGGAGTATTTGAGAGGTTAGTTACAAATGAAAATGATAAATATATAAATAAAATTAACATTATTCGAATCGTCACTAAGAAAATTTTTACGCCATTAATTATTACCTTTTACGCAATCGTAAACACTTTTACGCTTTCCAAATTCCCATAAAAATTTTCTCGATGACGATATGAATATTTTGTCGATAGTTTTGTCCTCTCATGTCTGATTGAATATAAAACATACATTACTGTAAATTTATAAAGAATAGAAAAAATTCGATCACGAGGCGGGACTCGAACCCGCATCCTTTCGCGCCATTCCGGGGCGGATGCCCCGAATTTTTTCTATACTTTATAAATTTATATTTATAAAGCATATAAATGCCATAAAATAATAAATATCAATTTCAACATACATTACTTTCAAATATCCATTCAGAGGTAAAATTGATTGTAGGTACCATGTACATGTTGACTGCCTCCTTGGTACAGTGGTAAACGCGTGATCGTAGGACCAAAGGGTCCTGGGTTCGATTCCCGGTGGAGACGAAGAAAAAAAAAGGTCTCGGTTTGGCAGGACACAGAAGGCTGATCACCTACTTGTCCCTAAAGAAAATCGATCAATGAAACAGATGTATAATGCATCTGCCCCTTACCCCAGTTAGGGACATGGGACTTCACTTATGTACAATTATAATTTTTTTGTCTTTACATTCTAAAAATGCTATAATTAGACTTATTTTTTTAGGTCTCCACACTTGCGGAAACCTAGGTCCAGATAGCTTACGTATATTTACAAAAAGTCCAAACATAGGCGCAGTATTCAATGTGCCGTGTTGTTACCATCTCTTGAACGAAGCTGTGGATGTTTGTATGGTCGATGTGTTCCGGGAGTATGGTGGCCATATGGATGGTTATGGCTTCCCTATGTCGGAGTATTTGAGAGGTTTGTTGTTAATTTTATAGTGATTTTTGATGATCGATTTTGTATAAAATTTTGATTGAAGACGCAGCCTCCTAGTAGTTATCCCTACTAATATTATAAATGCGAAAGTAACTCTGTCTGTCTGTTACGCTTTCCCGCTTAAACCTCTCAACCGATTTTGATGAAATTTGGCACAGATAATCTTTAGACCCTGAGAAAGAACATAGCCTATCTTTTATTGCGAAATATATACCACGGGCGAAGACGGGGCGGACCGCTAGTATAATATAATAATATTATATATGCGAAAGTATGTCTGTCTGTCTGTCTGTTACGCTTTCCCACTTAAAATTCTCAACCGATTTTGATGAAATTTGGCACAGACAATCTTTAGACCCTGAGAAAGAACATAGGCTACCTTTTATTGCGAATTATGTACCACGGGCGAAGCCGGGGCGGACCGCTAGTGATTAAAAACAATCAGTTATCATTAATTTTATTTAAATAACGAAGTAAAGTATACAATATAATATAATTATACTTTTTATTGTACGAAAGTCAAAGTATTAATAATTGTCTTAACTCTTAAATATTTAACTCTATTTATAGCTATGCAAGATGACTTACATTTTTCAAACTGCTGTTTTGTTTTAATTTTCTCAGAAATTATGTGGGTATAATTTTATTCTAAAATCGACTCACGCCTAACCGCTATTCTCATTCAGGTTTCAACATCGGACGGAACGCACGTATGCTCGCTTCACAGTCCATACACAGATTTGTGGCGCAAAAATCTCTTCCCGATATAAGTCTGTTGTATAGAGCTGTGCTACAAGTAAGAAATAAGCTGTCTTACCACAAAAAACTTTAGACAGGGTTTAACTTTAAGCGAGGGTTCTCTTTAATCTGCTTTTGTCATATAAAGAACTATTAAAGTGACAGATCCCTGGTTTAAAGTTAGACTGTGTTTAAATTGTTTTGTGGTAAGACCAAAGATATTTATTAATACGAAGATATTGAGATAAGTGGGAAAATATATTTAGTTATCAAAAGATCAGTTAAAAGATGCTATCATCTTTCGAATTAGGTCAAAAATGTAGGTAATCGAGAAACTGTATAGAAGGTATGTCGATATTTAGTCTGACACCTATAAATTGTAATGAACAAGGAATATGTAGATATTGAAAACACCAAGTCTATTTGACAACTGTTTTATTGAAAATTATTTTTTTACTACCTTCAGAACATCATAGTTACCACACCTATTATATTTTATAGAAAATACTGAATTTGTTTTAAACTAGCGGTCCGCCCCGGCTTAGCCCGTGGTACATATTTCGCAATAAAAGGTAGCCCATGTTCTTTCTCAGGGTCTAAAGATTATCTGTGCCAAATTTCATCAAAATCGGTCCAGTAGTTTATGCGTGAAAACCATACATACATACATACATACATACAAACAAACAAACCTTTCCTTTTTATAATATTAGTATAGATATCATCTGATCAAATCAAGCCTTATTATATTGTCAATTAATCGAATTTTGAAATCTTCAGTCATTTTAAATAAGAATATTTTTTGCAGACTATAATAAAGAAGCATTTACCACAAGCATCTCTATCGGAAAAGAAACTGAAAGGACTCTCAGCGAAATGTACAAATTTCAAGGACTATTGCAAAATGGCGGACAAAATATTACAAACTGGTCTTTTTGACACCTGTCAAAGTGAAACTGTCAATTTGACAGATGAAAACATGGATTGCCAGTGGAAAAAAATTGTTTTGTTTTACATGATGAGACTGTGTTTAGCTCAAGTTGTTGAAAGTGTTATTTTGTTGGATAGATTGTTGTTTTTGTATGAAAATGGGAATAATAATGCGTTTATAGTGAAGATATTCGATCCGGTATTGTCGCCAAGGTGTCACAGTATTGTTGCAATTAAATGATATATTTTATGGAAAATAAAGTTATTTTATTATCAAGAATTTGTTTTCTTTTTATGTTCAATTAACACAAAAATTATAACAGTATAAAACGTTAATATTAAGGACAACTTAAAATTTAACACTATCAACAAGAAAAACTCCCCGGCAAAGCAGGGATGAGAAGCAATCCTTCCTACTATATTAATATTTATTAATAATTAATCCTACTAATATTATAAATGCGAAAGCTTGTGAGGATGTGTGTGTGTGTGTGTGTTTGTTACTCTTTCACGCAAATTCTACTGAACCGATTACAATAAAATTGAGCACACATATAGAAGGTAACTTGTATTAACACATAGGATAGGTTTTATCCCGGAAATCTCACGGGAACGGGAACTATGCGGGTTTTCCTTTGAAAACGCGGGCGAAGCCGCGGGCAGAAGTCTAGTTCTATAGGTAATAAAATCTACCGATCCACATATTATATGCTTTTATAAGAAATCACTTCGAAATTAAACTCGCAAACAATCAACTACCTATCTATTATTGTCTAAACTACAGAAAATAATCATCTTTCTTCTATACCGATTGTTCCACAACTACGTCAACATGAAAAAATAGATCTCATATGATAACTAGAACGTGCAAAAAATCACATTCACAGAATAAAATGATTAGTTTACGAATTCAGAGAGCCCACAAAAATAATTGAACGACGGGACAAAGTTTTGATTACAATGAAATCCCACTGCGTTTTAACTTCAACTAGCATGTTTGTACCCCCTCTAGTCTATGAAATGGTTACATTAGCATGTGTATGGAAATAAAAAAATGCAATGAAAAGTTGTTTTTAGATGTGTTGAGCTGTCCATAGGTATATAATTTCTGTTCTATAAATAAAACGAGTACTTATATATATTTTATTAAATTTGATGCAACAGCAAACTAAGTAGGTACCTACCTATTCTCTATATTATAAGAATTCTTTCTTATATGCCCTACACGCGTGTCAGAAGTGAAACTTCTTTGGCAAGATTCAAAGTTAAAAAAATCGTCACCTTGACGCGACGTTGAAATTTTACTCTCAACGCTAAAGAAGTTTTACTTAAAAAATGTTCACAATGACCAAAATACAATCACTCCTATAATTAATTTATAAAGAATAGAAAATTTTGCACAGCATTTGAATGCCATAAAAGTTAAAACCAAAAATATCAAATTCAACAATCACTCCTATTAAGACTCCTATAAGAAGCCTATAGGTAACAATTTAATACTCGTATAATATTATGTTTTATATGAATAATAATATAATGTTTGAGGAAATGTTGAAAATTAGGTTAATTTATGTGGGTAATATAAAACCAGACATCACATCTCACTGAAAAGTAAACGACATTCGCATAAAATGAACGCAAATTGGATATTTTTAAAACGCCACATCTCAATCTTGTAATGCTTTTATTCAGAAATGTTATTTTATTCCTTTAGTATTCCGTTTTATTTCTTGTTTATCGCATTTCAAAGGACATTCTTGGTGCTCATTTGAAAGATGTAATTTCAAGGGAAATTCCGATAGCAAAATGCTTAGGTTACAGTTTCTCTGAGGGCTTTGTTTGTTGCGTCTTCACTCTTCCATTGACGAAACTTGCTTTGATAACTTGCAATCACATTCAAGTTTTGATATCATATAACTAAATACTTAAGTACCTAGTAAGTTTGCTCTAGTTATTTTAATTCTGAATCATAAATAGGATTAAATAACACCGCACTTACCTACTAAAAGTCTAAAACTAATTTTATAAACGACTTTTGGATTGTCCTCACTATTGTGTAGGAATTATTAATACATACAATTATTAATACATATCTACACATAGTTAAATATAAATATAGGTATCTTTGTATTACTTATAAAAATCACACGTAAAAAAATTTGAACAAAAACGAAAACATAACTCTACCTGAAACGACACGTTTAATTTTTAAGCAATAATACATGTTTATATTAGGTATACTTACCAACAACTTTGAGGAATAAAAATAATATACGAAAAGCACTTAGACGAAAACAGCCATAAATGAACCATATCAAAATGGATAGATATATATAGGTACGCTTTAACGTGGAGAAAATTCCATTTCTTTATCGCGATGTGAATCTAATATTTTAAAAGAAATACGTACCTAAGCTTATATATCTAAATTAAATCCTTGTACCTACTTTGCCATTTTCTTTTATGATGCTGATAGAGACAACTGTGTCTATTTTCTAGTTAACCGACACTACAAAAAACAAGGATTTAGATTACCTACATTCGTAACTTAAATTTTAAGAATTCTGTGTCAGCTAGCTCCCTTCACTCTCACTTATTTTTTTGTTTTTGGAAATTAAAGGGAAATTATCAATTTTCGCTTCATACCTACCTATCTACTATTTTGTATTACAAAGGTTTCTTGTCCTGCTAAAGAAAAGAAATTGAAATTGGAGATTGTTACGAGAAACGGATACAGCACAAAAATATCTACATACCTGTCTGTACAAATTATTATTTATGGAGCGAGGCCTTTAAATATTCACCAAAGAGAAAGATATTAAGTTTGCCTAAACCATCGAAAGGAGCAATCTTGTAAGCAATTTGACACCAATAAAACAATAAACCTCACTGATCCCTATTAAATCTAATAGTTGTTGACTTGATATTGTTTATGTATTTTTTTGCAAAAATAAGAGCAAGGCAAAACTAAGTTCAGATGATATATGTTTATATACATAGAAGGACTCTACTTATTATTAGCTTTCTACCCACGATTACCTTCCCTTACTTTTCAAACTATAATGTCTATAACATTAAAAAGTACTTAAATGTTTTTAAGGCTTCATTTAATATATTAAAATTTAAAATTAATCCGAATCCGTTAAACGGGTCTACAATATAAGCAAACGATTACGATAGGTAGTTTTGCGTTTATAAAATTAAGTTTGATAATTTATTTGCGACAAATTTAAGTATAAAAAAATAGAATGAAACCGAACAAAGAAACCCTATTAAATATTTGGAGAAAATTGTCGTGACATCAATTTCCATTATCCGTATTATGCCACTAATCCTTCTCTCTATGTATATAACTAGCTAATTTTTATATCCTACGTATGAACCAAAAGCTTCCTACAACCACATACGTCATAAATTACCCCATAATACTTCGTAATAGTGACGTGGCTATATCAATGACGCATAATAAGGTCATCAGATAAGCACAAGGCGGATGTCCATAGAGCGAGCAGCCTCGCGAACAATGACATTATAAGTTAAAAGTTATAGATAGGTTATTAGCGCTCCGGGAGTGACCTGTGACACAATAAAGAAGCCTCATAGCTACAACATCAATGTGGTAAATAATTAACCGCAATCACACGCAATTCATTTCAGTTGTCTATATATCTCAAGATAGTTGAATCATGTCATCTTTGACGTCTAATCGCGTATTCATGTAGGTGTTTTTTATTATCGAATATTGTATTGGTCACCTAATTATACCTTTTTACTTATAACATGGCTGCATGAAGCCGCTGGGTCAGTGTGGACGTGTCCCGACTGAAAAAAAGACAAGCTCGCGCAGCAATTGCTTCGCGAGGCTGCTCGCTCTGTGGACCCCACCTATTGACTTTTTTCTCACCCTGTGACGTAGGCGAGTGTCTCATTAGATGCTGTAATTAATCCTTAAAGCTCAGATAATTGCCTATTACGATTGTTTAGACTCACGCTAATATTTAATGAGATATATTTGTTACACATCTGCTTTGACTATTTGTTAAATAGGTTAATCTTCGTTTATTTTAAATGTAATCAAACCTGTCTTACCTTTATTTACTTAACATCAGAAGAGTGGAGATCGAAAAACTGAAATAAATAGGTATCAAGTTCCAACTTTAGAGGTACCAAAATACCTACTAACTAGGTAGGTAATAACTATATCGTTATAGTTATTACCTAGACTAATAAAAAGACGGGTTGCACTCCGAGAGTGCCGGCAGAAGTGAAAACTTGATTATTTTAACGTTCAGCATGTTTGATATTTTGGAATGGTATCCGTCTTACGCATGGAATATAAGGGCTAAAAAAAAAGTCCGTCTTACGCTTTTTCGATCGCCACGTGTCCTGACGCGAGTTTAAGATTTTATACCCAACGCCGCTAAAGAAGTTTTCACTTCAAAAATAAAATAGCTTAGTAAATATTTCACTGATCTAAGCTAAAAATGTTAACCGACTTCAAAAAAAGGAGGAGGTTATCAATTCGGCCGGTATATTATTTATAGTAGGGGAGCCCAGGATGCTAAATGTGGATTTACTCGAGCGTCACGGGAACCTATTAGAATTGGTAGATTAGACCATAGCGAGAAAAAAAGGTCCTATAATGTTTTCACTTTTAGCGGTGGGGAAGGGTTTTTGATTTTTTTTAATTTAAAAAAGAAAAAAATTGGCTTGGAAATACTCAAGCGCGTTAGATATTGATATTTTGCATGCTCCAGGACGTCACTGAAAAAAAGTATACGTTA
Organism: Colias philodice; assembly: GCF_061535455.1. NCBI lineage: Eukaryota > Metazoa > Arthropoda > Insecta > Lepidoptera > Pieridae > Colias > Colias philodice. The sequence continues at coordinate 9,615,214 of NC_143092.1, forward strand.
ATCTGACGATTTAAGTGGCGATTTAATCGCTATGAAGAAAGGGTAAAACATTTAAGTAATATTATTCGAGCGCGTCAGATTAATATATGGGGGGGTTAATTACAATATAAGAAGTCCCCATTTCGCTAATCTGACGATTCGAGCTCAACCTTAGGAAATTATGGATTATTCAAATTTTCCAGCGGGGCCCCTGAGCGCACCCACCAACCATAACTGCTCATATTGACTAGAGGTACTAATGAATAGCTAAGGTACCGTCCCTTATAGTAATCTGACGCGCTCGAGTAAATCCCAAAATCCCCTCTTGGGCTCCCCTACTATATAAATTATTCTGATGTAAGTATGTAGATCGTAGGTAGATACTGCTATTTCGAATTAGGAACTCTAATACAGGAACCTAGGTAATATCTAATATCGAATAATAATATTATGAAAAGTATTTTCACAACAATACATTTCTGAAGAATGGGAAAACCTAATAAACTTAAAATAGCCTGCACAAAATTGAATATTTCGTGATGCCGTAATATTTTTGTAATTCCGAAATAGCATATGTAGGATGAATCTAGGCATGTACTTGGAAATATCCAATCTTGCACAATAAATGAGATTGGATGGAAGTTACTTGGAATATTATAATTTTGATGCAGGCGGTCGTTATTGAAAATCCAGCGGACTCTACGATGAATTTTCTTTTCATATTCATATTAAATGACAAACGTAGTTATTCACTGATGTATTTATTTACTTGTTGCTTCCCCCGACTTCGGTTCGAATATTTATTTTAATATCCCTTTGCTTATCTACATTACTATTAATTGATAATTCTATGGAAAAGGGCGCTGACTCCTGACTATACAGGTTTTTTCCTAGTTTGGGAGTCAGAGACTTAAATATCTCAAAATGTATAATTTCTTTTGTCAATAAAGAATTTTATTTATTACTAGCTTTCCGCCCCCGGCTTCGCCCGCGCAGGCAAAGAAAAACCCGCTTAGTTCCCATGGGATTTCCGGGATAAAATCTATCCTGTGTCCCGGGGCAAAAAGTAGCCTATGTCCTTTCTCGGGTATCAAAATATCTCCATACCAAATTTCATGCAAATTGGTTCAGTAGTTTAGGCGTGATTGAGTAACAGACAGACAGACAGAGTTACTTTCGCATTTATAATATTAAGTAGGGATTAATTAAAGCAGTATCAATTTCAGTGTGGTGTGTGAAATAATACTGTTTAAGACATCATGGTAATTCACCCACAAGTTTTTGTGGCAAAACGCTTCACTGTTGGGCTTTAATCATAAGAAGTGCGGCATAACCTTTTTTATTGGTAGGGTTATAACCCGCTCTATGCTGTGGCTTTACTCATATATTTACTTATTTTTTAAGGGATGACCTTAGTCCATAATACTATAGTATAAGTAAGTATATTATTACAATATCTTATCTACTAATCCCGACCAGATAATTAAGAGCCTGACTTATTTTACTAAACAGCATCAAAATGACAAAATCTTCAATATATGCATAATCTGTGGCTTCAGGCTTGTACAAACTAAAACAACAGTCTATAAAATTGGTTTAATGCTCTAAGTATAAAATCGTGGGAGCCGCAACAATGCCTTTCTATAAAAGAAATACATAGAGAGTAGAGACGTGTCAACCATGGAATTGATGGTAAATGAAAAGAGCTGTCAAATTGTCCATTTGCACCCACTAAACTAAAAGCCTTTACGCTCTCATATTGTTTACAGTGAATTATGAATAATTATGTTCGAAAAAAAAAAGCCACGTGACTTTATTTTTATATTATCTGTACTAATATTATAAAGCTGAAGAGTTTGCTTGTTTGTTTGAACGCGCTAATCTCAGGAACTACTGGTCCGATATGTTTGTAAAATTCTTTCAGTGTTAGATAGCCTATTTATTGCTATTTATTGAGGAAGGGTATAGGCATCTTAACGCTAAGACCAACAGGAGCGGTGCAACGCGGGTAAAACCGCGGGGCACAGATAGTTCTAAATAAAACAAAACCAACACATATAAATAATTAAACAGATACTTACATATTAAATGATACATATTATAGGTAAATAGTAAATCATAAAACTAATTTCATTATAGCAACGAGAAGCCGGTATTGGAATTTAATATGAAATCCATGAACATTTGCTTATAATTCATGTTCAATAGAAAAATTACCATTATTGCTCATAAATTAAACAGCTTTCATTTGAATACGTAGGTACCGATTACAGCTTTGTTCTTTGTAGAGCTTCGTAAGCTGAAATGTTTAGTTTTACCACAGATAATATAATACTATAGGTTTTACTTTTTACTAGCTGTTTATCCCGGTTCCGCGCGATAAAAACGAAATGAAATATTGTTTATGAAAATATCATTAAGATCGGTGCAGTACTTTTGGAGCCTAATCAATAGAAATAAAAAAGGTTTCTCTTTATAATTTTAGTAGACAAGTTGTTTTTACCCGATTCGCTCGGTTTAAGCCGGAATATAATACAGTCTACTTATGTTAATACTAGATTGCCGCCCGCGGCTTCGCCCGCGTTTTCAAAGAAAAACCAAAAACTAAAAAGTAGCCTATGTCTTATTCTTGGTCTTCAGCTACCTACATACCAAATTTCATTGTAAATCGATACATCCGCATCCTCACAAATTTTCGCATATATAAAATATTGAGTAAAATATACCTACCTACTTAGCTTTCTAAATTATTTTTTGTTAATCGATCCAGCAATTTTGGGTTAAATCGTAACAAATAATCAAAAATCCCTTCTCCTTTACAATATTAGTTTATATTTATAAAAACGTGGCTAACATTGGAAAATAGGAAATTTTCATATGATGAAAATCTATAAATAAACAAGGCTTTTGGATATATCTGATTAACAACCCACAGTTTTCTTTGATTAGTTACAGAACATAAAAAGATAATAGATTGGTACTGTTGACATATTATTATCTATGATTTTAAATAATTTTATTTGTACGTATCATCTAAATCATACCTATCTATATATCACCAAAAATGTAATAAGGAAAGGATGGAGGGAGGATAATCAAAGAAAGTTCTTTCTTTATTCAAAATAACTTATTATCTTTAACGAAATATTCATTGATTCACTGTAATAAGAAAAATAATTACATTAATTACCCTGAATACTTACCTAATATTATAATTTCATGATTTACATAAAAAGTTACTGTCTGAAGGTGCCTACTTTTTTACGACAATAAAATAAAAAATAAATAAAAATTCCTCTTTTATTAATTTAAAAATCTGTTTAACTAAATCTTAAAATAGGATAAACGACGTTGACAACATAATTAAGTTTAATATATAAAAGCGTAGGGTGCACACTTGCAATTTCATAGCGGTTCTACAAATGGCATTAATTTTCATTTGTTCTAGTGGCTGTTAGTCGCCATGTTGTTTTTATTTATTTAGCAACCACCATCCATCGTATGAAGCAATAAATTTCCCAGATCAGTCCGTAATTTTATATGTAATTGCTTGTTTTGCTTGCTTTTGTTGCTTCTTTAAGATTTTTTTTTAGTACTTAAATTACAAAATCACACACAATAAGAAAATTTTTTTCCTTTAAAAAAATAACCATAGATAGGTACAATGCATGTTAAATATTTTAATAAGTGGACTGAACTTTTAAAAGATCAATTTTTCTCTTTGTTGTTCAATTGAAAAAAAAAAATACATGGTTGTGATTGTCATTTTGAAGATAGGTATAAGTAAAGGTATTTTTTTAAATAAAATCGAAACCCAATTTCATAAATTATTACATTTATTACGAGTAATCCTACAAATTTTATTACCATCTAGCCTAATTCAAGACGTAAATGTTTAATTTCTTACACAATCACAACACTTTACGTGAAAACTTTCACAAAACTTATCCTTGTTGACATTTAATTTGAATGACGAAGCTTATTGAGAATTAATCGCTTTATAAATACCAAACATGAAAACCTTACAACCAAAGAGAGCATCAGCATTTTTTTAACACCAACGCACCCTTTCGCAAGCCGATGGGCGGACCATCCCTTGTAAAAGGCGGGAACGCACAGTTCGCGCGGCATTCGAGTGGCAAAAATGACACCGTATACAGTCTCCCTAATCTTCGCGCTTTTGCTGGCTGGTAAGTTTGACAGAAGTTTTTTTTCTTTTACTTTTTTTTTAATTATTCGCGCACTGGCTGGTTGTTTCGTCTGACAATTTACGATGAGGTTTTAGGGCGGAAAAATATTTAATGCTTTTTTTTATTGGATAAAGTACAGACTTTCAATGGGTATAAAAATATAGTAGGCATCTAGTTCGTGTTTAACTGTGCATTTAATCTGCATAATATCTTGATCCCTCGCTCAAATTTAATCCTAATTTTAGGGAGAGCTAACATTTTAATTTCGTTCCTTATAATTCACGGTAATTTAATGTAATAAGCCTAATAATAAAAATAAATTATATAAACTATTATTTACAATAAAAAAAATCTGCAACGTCAATAAGGAACATGATTAGTTATTGCATGAAATTCAGTTTAAAAGTACCTAATACAGACTACGAGATATATAATTTAAACCGGAACAACGTTATATTTCTAAAGTTATAAGAGCCAATAAAAAAGTGAACAATTATTATTTATGCATTTTAGAGCATTAAGTAAACATTGTGAAAGGATAACTTTTTACAAAATAAAAAAGCTACAATAACTTTTTCATGAATCCTTTTACCTAAATTATGAAATATTTAATACTAGTGGTCCGCCCCGGCTTCGCCCGTGGTACATGTTTACGTTTTCTCTACATAAGAACCATCCTCGTACTTCAAGGAATATAATAAAAAAAGAATTATCGAAATCGGTTCAGCCGTTCTCGAGTTATGCGCTTACCAACACATTTTGCGATTCATTTTTATATATAAGAAGATAAGAAGATGTATTGACATACAATGAGAGCAAAATAATTATAAATCGGATTTCCCTATATAATCTAGATATACTAAATCGAGATATATCATCAGAATTAATATATTATGTAGTAAGTAGTTGTAACATCTGCGTTGTGGGTTGTAACGTGTAGCTAACCAAGAATTATATTGTGGTAATCAGACAAAACATTTAATAAGAAACAATCATACATATTTAATTTTTAAATAAAATAATAGTAGGTAGGTAACATACATATTACCAGTTATCTACTACATGAAAAGCATTTCTATTACAATTTTCTTTTATTCGAATAACTTAAAAAGGCTTCAATATCATCCAAAATATAACTAAAGAAAGTTTACGAAATGTTATAAATAACTCAAAACCCAAAAGAATTCTTAACCGCTTCAATTAAAAACCCTCGTAGCGCATCGGGGTTGCTTCTTCCATGAAAAATTAATTTTCAAAAAACGTACGTATTAAATGTTTGAAAGCTTGGATACATTATTAGTTTTAAATTTCCTGTTTTTATTGCTTTACATATTTTTATGCAAGGATAAAGAAATTGTATTACGAGGTTCGTTTTATAATGAAAAAATTAATTATACTACATCAACATAATGTAACGCATCAATGAAGTACATTAAATTTTTAAATGTTTAAAGGGTGCTTTAATTTAAAACAATTATTATATACTTATTTCGGGCAATAAATTATTTCATCAAACGCAAAGGACACCAAAACTGTGCTAATAGTCTTTTAATAGTATCTAATTAATTATAGACAACGATGAGAGCTTTTATACTATAGGCTTCCTAGAAAAATATCAATTTCTTAAAAATAATTAACTCTATTTCGAACTAGAAAATATTCACGTAAACGCGTAAACTGTTCACCAAAGGAACCCAAAATAGGGTGCTAACTTAACTTTAGGGTGTTAAGCAATTAACTGTAATAACTATCTATCTATTACAGATATTACAGTTAATTAATTATTTGTAGTCAACGACAAGAGCTTTCATACGCTTCATGGAAAAATATCAATTTATTATCATTCCCACTTGTTTTTCAAATAATGTTTTTTCAAACCAAATTTCTCAAAAATGATGAATTCTCTCAAACAATAATGAAATTTTTAATAACTTTTAGCACAAGAAATAGTATTAAATTTAATATGTAATACCTATCAAGAAATAGTAATCACGCGTGATACACCAAGAAATAAAATTATTTTGGCTTTTCGAAAACCTTACAATTTCTTTCATTTTGCAAGAATGCCGCGCTCCTGTATTTCTTAGTAATGAAAAAGTAAAACTAAATAAAAGGAATAATTTATGAAATATTCCTGTAACAAGCTGAGTTGCATTCTAACAACGATGTATTCAAAATATAACAAACGATATACATATTGAAGGAAAATGTACCGTACGTACAAAAATGTTTCTCATTTTTAGAAGTTAATTTTGTGACGTACTGTATGAAATATGCTGTCTTTTTGCAGCTACATTATCAAAATAACAAAATATGTATGACATAAATATTTAAAGAAATGACCCACAAACATTTTGAGGAAATTCCTATTACCAATAAATTGCAGAAAATGGTAAAAACAATTACCTAATATAATTTAAACAACCTTTTCCAACGATACAAATGTATCTTATGCGTTGCTCCATTCCTGTTGGTCTGAGCGTGATAATAGCCTTCCTCGACAAATGGGCTATCAAACACCGAAAAAAATTTTCAAATCGGACCAGTACTTCTTGAGATTAGCGCGTTCAAACAAACAAACAAACTCTTCAGCTTTAGTATAGACTAGCTTCCGCCCGCGACTCCGTCCGCGCGGAAAAATTAAGATTTATTTATTTCTACGTATTTTTCCGGGATAAAAAGTATCCTATTTTATGCCCAGGATAATAAGGTACCTATAATTATACCAAGTTTCATCGAAATCGAACCCTTAGTTTTTACGTGATGCCTTCACATACAGACAGACAGACAGACAGACAAAAATTTTTATAATCACATATTTGGGTTTGGTATTAATCCAGTAACACATTCTATTTATTTTTTCAATATTTTCAATGTACAGAATTGACCCTTCTACAGATTTATTATAAGTAATAATATCTAGGTATGTATAGATTTGTTTAGATCGTCGGAATCGTACTTGTATACTCAAGAATTTACCCACATAGGATTTGTAGAAATTCCTTTCCCTACACATTGAATTAATTAAAAACAATTAATAGAATTTAAACATAACTAACTACCTTTTTCCAACGATCTAATCTTTATTATAGTGTTTCTATTTAATCACCATTTGTAGTTCCCGCCCACCTGTTTGATTCATTAGTGACGCTTGCGTTCCTATCGCATTAACGATTAATAATTAATGAATGAACAATCCGTATGGCACGTAATTAATGAATAAAAAGAATTTGTGTCGTAGGAAATGTGCATTCAAAAACAATTTACTTTATAATAATTTATATACTTAGAATATCCATTCGTTTCATTTTTACTTAATTTTGTTAAAAATAATAACGTGTACAGTATAATGTTCTAAATTAATTTTCTTTTGAATTTGGTATGGTTTTTGTGCTCTAATTATACGCATTACTTAAAATTTAAATTACTTTAGGAGCACTGAAAATTAAATTTTAAGTGATTATTTTCGCTGTATAATGAATATTGTCACAGTATACAAGAAATGTTCTCATTCACTAAACGAAGTTAATTATTATCTATCAATCAACTAAAACTAAAAGTAAAAAAAAATACTTTACCTACCTAGATTCAGTAACAAACTGTAGCTAGTGGAATAACATACTTTTAAGGTAACCTACCTAAAACATTATTTGTGGATACCTACGTCCAATTACTTCTTAGTCTAATCTACTTTTAAGTTTGTTTATATATAATAAGTTAATTTAGTCATAAGTTATCTCAACCATGTAACAAACTGTATTTCTGTGTATGTACAATAAAGAGTATTCATTCATTCATTCATTCATACTTCAGAATTTATTACTTTACCTATGACTAAAAGCATTGAGCAATATTGAATAGAGTGCAAGTAAGAAATATCAGGACATAAAGTTAATATCTTAGCTGTAGTTTAGTAAAAGTCCAGAAAATTATTATTTATATCTCACATTAACTAGCTGTAAACTCCCTTTACAACCATATGTGTATTAAGTCCTCATAAAACACTTTTATGACGCGACTGTTCCGACTAACGATATCATGTTTTACATTACACGACAATAACGACATATCGTGTCGTTATGTCGTGGGAGGCACTTATTTTGCTATTAAAAAATTATCGTCCGTGGGACGAATCCACGTATGTTGCTTTTTATTAAACTAAATGTAGTTTTCAGAAATAAATAGCTTAACATTAAAAAGTGAAGTCCCGTGTCCCCGTAGTCGGGTAGGGGGCAGATGCATTATTCATAATACATCTGTTTCACTGATCGATTTTTCTTTAGGGACAAGTAGGTGATCAGCCTTCTGTGTCCTGCCAGACCGAGACATTTTTTTTTCGTCTCCACCGGGAATCGAACCCAGGACCCCTCGGTTCTACGCTCACGCGTCAACCACTGTACCGAGGAGGTGGTCAGCTTAACATTAACGTACTATTAAATATTTAATTTTGTATGTATCGGTTTTATTGATAATATGATATGAAAATAAACTAAATATTTTCATTCAAAAATAACTTTAATTTGTTACATTTACCTTAAATCCACGATTACGAGCCGTCAATAGCACATAAGCTTCATTAATATTTCATTAATTTCGTTCAAAAACATAATTACGTATTCAAATTAAACAGGTAAATATTAAATTATAATCTGTAGTCACCGAAAAAGCCCACTTATAACGATGTAAACTGTATGACAAAATAAGTTATCTACATATTATGAAACTGTTAACTTTTAAACGGGTGAAACCGCGGAGCGCAACTAGTTTGGTATGAAAATACATATATTCACCGTCCTTCGTGGGCGGAGCCGCAATAACTTTTATAATCAACACTTTTATAATCGTATTTCACAAACAAACACAATAGAATACAATACTTCATTGCAACTGAATGTGAACAATTTTTATAATAACGTCCAATAACAGAAACCAATTTGAATATTTATAAGAGAATAGTTTTTTGACGAATGTAGGAAATCGTCTATATAGTTATTTTTAGAATATATATAACATGGATAACTTTGTATAGGTATGTTGGTTTTTATTGACTTGAGTTATTAGCTTAGGAAATGAAACGTTGTAGATAGTGTATAACACAGCTCAACAAAAAAACATTTTTTTTTTGTTGCCCTGGATATTTCTACAGATTTATATATTTCAAGTACCCAGTTTGCGAATGTAATCATTAAAATTATTTAATTGGCTCTAGTTTTTTTTTAATTTGGATTTTCATATATTAAATTTTCTTACGGCCCTTCAGAATGCGGGTTACTAACAAGTGTTTATTTTTTTGGTGAATTACGTTTTCTGCACATTTATTCGCTCAGACATAACCCTATTCTATAAAACTGACTGTAGAATATCAGAATAATAAATGGTTTCTGTAAAAAAATCATTTTTATGAACAACAATGTTCAGTCTGTATTGAGTTGAAGAAACCCAATAGCACTTGGTCAGCAAAGTGGATAGGTATACGAAATTCCCTTGATGTTTTTATTACTAGAATTAGACAAAGCAAATTCATTAGGAATAATTAATAAATATGAGAATTTAGGCCTTTGAGGGAATCTAGAAGTAAGTATAAGAGGAATACCCGACGGCCCTACAGGACGGGCGTGTCGAAAATTGATAAAAGATGAAAATTTAACAAAATTTTATAACTGATGCTGACTGCAAATTATGAAGAGAGATAGTATTAGTTAATTTAAGGTAAATTTAAAACACCAAATTATACAGAAATTGCACAACAGTTGTTAAAAAACTTCGTTATTTTATGAGCAAATACGAACATAAAGCTACACTTTCCCCACAGTCTCCTGGATAGATATCCATTAAATCTTCGAAATTTCTGTGAGAAACAGGAACAACGCCTCGAAAAAGAAGTAAAAAATTTTAATAAAGGTATCAGGGTATATGGGATCGTCACATGATGGCAGATTACTGATGGTCCATAACAAAACTATTGTCCCAAAATTAAATAAGAAGAGAAGCTTATAAAATCTATTTCCTTGTACTATTTCAAGATTTTTAATGATTTTTCTCTATTTTTATATCCATTTGAATTAATTAAATACTAAAACAAAATAATAAGTAAAACTTTGTAATAAATAAATGAAGTTAAAAAAATATACCCTTTATTTCATGCTGCGTTTTATAGTCTGATAAGAAAATTAGGATTAAAAAAAAACTAGAGCCAATCTAACAAAACCATTAATAGTTTTATATATAATATGCATTAAATTATTCGAAACCACTTTCACATCCAGGGCAACAAAATCATTGTTGACCAGTGATAATATATAGGCTATGTGTAGGCTAAGATTATGATTGCAAAGAAAGTTCTTTCGCTTATGATATAAGTAAATTATCTCTACATTTTCTATTAACGCGAGTATTATACAGAAATATAATATAATATGGAGTAGATACAGGATAAGTATATGGTTTAGATGCCAACGATTCATAATGTCTTAACTTTAAATTTATTTTCATAAGTAGAAACAATCATCTATAAATCAAAATTGCTATATCTAAGTACAAAAAATAGCAATTATATTTAGTTTAAATAAAATTATTGATATCAATGCATATTAAAATTAAAGCTGCAAAATTCTATTAATAACTCATTCACGATTAATAAGAACTACTTAATCATAACTAGACTGTCATAGAAAAAAATCATAAACGCAAAATGCAGAAAAGTACCGTTAGCAGAAGCAAGCAATTGTACAACAATACTATTGTCTTTCAAAAACCTTGGCTTTTTATCGCATATGTAGAAAAAAAGCAAATTCATATAGCATCAGTATTCCAATGCTTTCTAGAATGTTCCTAGTAAAAGCGGTTCAGCAAAATAAATATATTTGTCCGATTTTTGTGATATATTGTATCAGCATAAAGTAGAGTGGAAGATTATTCATGTGTACAGATAGCAAAAATATTTGGCGACAATAGCTTACCTAGTTAGCATTAAAATGATACAATAAGACAATAGACCATAAGTACATCTTACAATAATTACAATACATGTTATCTGTAAATTCATAATTTTTCAGCTAGATATGTATAATTATATTCATATTTAGGTAGGACGTTCAAAATACCTAATTTTTTATTATACTCAATTAAAGCTCTACATTCTTAAATGAAGAACATCAAAAATTACAATATATAATTTTTAAACTCTGATTAAATATTGTCAGCAATATTGTACGGACATTAGAACTAAAATCTTAATCCAATAGTAAATCCATCGAGAAATATAATCTATAAATAAAATATAATAATAATAATCTAACAGTATTCGAAAACGTTACAACAAGCATAATATTATTATCACAGATAAATTAACTAAATTCAGTAAGTCAAGGTGACTTCAAAAAGCCCGTATTGATCCCCTAAACTATGAATTAACATAAATTATTTTCCTTACAAATATGCGACGTCATCTAATCTATTCAATCCTTTAACACCACAAAATAAACGTACAGACAACACAATCCCTCATTTAATATGAAATATTCTAAGATATCAAGTTGAATATCTTTATTAGTTTGACATTAGCTTCGATTGCTTTCTAGAAGCACAAGTTTGAATTAGTTGATAGGAATTGATAAGATTTCACTTCAATAAGGAGTTATGAAAGATTAAAAAAAACGGTAGAATACAGTTATGAAGTAACCACTAGGTATTATTCGTAGATTGGATTTCAATGAAAGTAATTTCGACTATTATTTAATTAGTATTTCCGACTAACTTTGCTAATAATAAAAGAACGCATTTAAAGAAATTGTTACAAAATTAAAACATGAATAAAGAAACGTTTACTTTATGGTGCAATTTCGTATTTTTAATTTTTAAACCTTTCGTATTTTTTGGTATATTTATGCTTTATTAAATCATATTCATACACCAAAACGTACCTGTAGTTACTAGACTTTTTTATTTATTGGAGTTTCAAGAATGAAAAACAAAATCTTAGTAATTTCTAGGTATTAGAGACACCATGCAACTCTGTAGGTGGAGCTTTAGCGTGCTTTCATTTTTAGTGTCAATTATTTGTTTTATGGTTTTATGTATAACAATTTATTAAACGCAAAATATTGAAATTCAAGACATTTGTTGTGCTCAATATGTCAATTTTCAATTTACCCGAAATCTCGTGAAATATCTAATAGCGCACTACAATCACCTAAGTCTGATAAAATATTCATTTTTCCAAGCAATAAATCACATAACTAGAGTGTCAAGTTAACAATTCAATCAAAATGTAATAGGAGCGTTGGGTTCAGGGACCCTTGTTATCGAGAAATCGGAAAAGCGCGCGTAAATTACGCAAAAAGGTCATAGACAATGCTAGTGACGTATTACTTTTTTCTTTATGGCAAGATGTGTGACTTTAAAAAAGGTTTCATATTGTTTCCGATACAGGCTTTTTGGATTTTGGTACAGATTAGAGAAGTTTTGAAAATATATTAGTAGTTAGTAGATTTTTGATTGGACAGTTGGTTTTTCTTTGTAAGATATACAAGCTTCATATTTATAAATTTTCTTTTATATGTCACGTTCCAGGTTGTCATAAAGTGGAATTATGTTTATAACGGAGAAAATAAAACATCCCAAAGCGCTATAGTCATACCACCACTTTATTCAATTACACATTTGTTGGTTTGGATGAAACTTTAATACATCACTTTCTTCTGGAAAAATATTGCATTAAAAAGTTCCAATTTAAAATTTAATAAATAAAAAACAGGACATAGTATTGTATATTGTAATTGAGTAATCGTAAGGTTACTAGTAATTCTATTTTTAGAATGGCGCGGCGTGCCAATATTTTTCATTTTAACCATTCCCTGCATGTATTATTTTCGAATTATCCCGTATATGTTTGCTATCATCCCCAAAGGGCCTGCGCTCTGTTTGACATCCGCTAAAAAGTCCACAGATTATAAAAGGTTTGTATGATATACGTGACCGTTTAATTCAAGAGACCAGTAGTTTATTATCTATGTCGAAAGATCGTTAAAAATAAAAATAAAATTTCCTTTGCAAAATTCTGCATAAGGAGATACGTAAGCATGGTTAGTTAAAAAACTGGGTGCAATTTCACGACTCATAATGCAAAGCATTAGAGAGTGCTTCAGGATCGAAAAATGTGTTTTTTATTATTATTTATAACCGCAAAAGATACAATTATGCATGTCATTAAAACTTTGACGCCATGAGAACTTTCTCAGAAAGAAGATCTGTGTCCCTGCAGGCTGCACTGAAAACGAAATAATCTAATGATTGTATAGAAAAAATATAAGTGAAAAATATGAAAAACAATAATAATTTACGTAAATATGTAATTAATGAGATGATCTTTTTGAAAGGAAGCTCTCATGCTTTTCAGTTTAAAATTACGCAAAATTTCCTATTTTAAATGTCTATTTACTACATCATTAAAAATATCATCTTTTAGTTGCTCTTTTAAAAGTTAATGCATATCCACTTAGCATAATACCATATTAGCTTTGATTTTTATGCTATAGTATAAAAATACTGCTGTAATAAGGAAGAGCTTTTTGCAAGCTTACGATAATAAATTGAATATTAAACTTATATGGATAATATGACAAAGAACGTATATTGTGCACTCCGATATAATATCCGTTTTAATAATAATACAGAAATAAACTATAATGGTTTTACATTAGCGGTATATTGACATTATGTATGCAATTAGTCGGGGTTTATTTTTAACCGACTTCATTATATTGGAATGTTATTTTTGCTCTTTAATATTTTTTCATTGGTAAGATAGATAATATCATAGAAAGTTACTATGATGAAACTAAAGCTCTAAATATAGTATCAAAATTCGTGTACTATTTTTACAATTTTATCGTGGTTTAGGACTTTAGGTCAGGTTATGACAATTCTATTTTCTTAATCATTAGATTAACAGAAATAATTTCGTTAATAAATACAACTGTTGTAATCTAATCATAACTATAAAGATTAAGTAACTAATAAAAAGTTTTATACAAAGTGTAACAAAAAAAAACCTGAAACTAACTAAGGTTGTTAATTGAAGAAAAGCGTTTTACGTGTTTTGTTTGTAAGAAATTTTGGAATATACATCCATATTTATGGATTATTTAGAGTAAATACTCTAAAACATTCACACCTGTCAACAAAAGACATCTGTAAATTGGTTCTCATAATTAGGTCAATTAATTTGTATTTGTTCTCAAAAGGTCAGCTTATACACAACGCGGAAAACTCTTTTTATAATTAAATTGAAACAGGATAAAGGTTTCCCTTGATATTACTAAACAAACATAATAAAACACAAGAGATTAATTTTGCCACGTGGAAATGGCTGTTAAGTAACTATGAAATGAGTTTCTCGTTTTCCCGCTTTTCATTGTGACATGTGTTCTGCTTTATTCTTAACTAGCTTTGTGTTCTTGGCTAAGTGAGTAGTTTTTGAGTTAATCGCGAACATACAGACAATATTATGTAGAGATAGAAAAGTCATAAAAGTTATCTTAAAAGTAATAAAAGATGTTTCTATTATATCTCCTTAGTACAGTTGTTAACTCGTGAGCAACCGAGAGGTCTGGGGTTCGATTTCCATTGGGGCTTAAGGAGAAAAATGTATCCGAGTAACACAGAAGACGGTCACCTACCTACTTGTCTAATAAAAATAAAATCGGTCAGTGAAACTATTGGGAAACAGAGCAATGCGTCTATCCTATACCCCCATAAGAACATACAATATTTAATTTATCTTTTAATTTTTAGACGTAAATCGTTCAATCGATCTTATTAATATGTAAAAGAAGGTTGATACCTTCATTGCCTAAGGACAGGGGCGCAAAAATCATCATTCATTCTTTAGTTACTTGTTGCCAGAAACAAGACATAATTAGATGTTTAAAAATCCTTCTCTACATACCAAAAAAATACAATTTTGAACCTATATCGTCTTATAAATTTATAAAGAATAGAAAAAATTCGATCACGAGGCGGGACTCGAACCCGCATCCTTCGCGCCATTCCGGGGCGGATGCCTTACCAACTCAGCCACTCGTAACCCGCCAGAGCAATCGAATTTATTCTATTCCTTCAGTTTTATGTGTCTGAAGGGACACACCGCGCGCCATCTATTGAGATGATTAACAACCATTTCAACCAATATGAAGCACTTTTCAGTGAATACAATATTGTAACGATGGAACACGACCTTTTTTGTTGAATTTATATTTTTGGTTTTATGGCATTCAAATGCTTTATAAATATAAATTTATAAAGAATAGAAAAAATAGAAAAAATTCGATCACGATCGTGATCGAATTTTTTCTATTCTTTATAAATTTATATTTATAAAGCATTTGAATGCCATAAAACCAAAAATATAAATTCAACTATATCGTCTTGTTGTTTTTTGGAACGTAGGCTAAATGTGATCCATCGGTCTGTTTTTCTTCAAAGAGATAAGAACAATTTTTTAAATGAAATAACGCCCACCTAAATTTCGTTGAAGTTATAAACAGGATTAATACATGAATTATAGAGAGCTTGAATAAAAGTTGAGTCCCTGTGGTGTTGTAACGTGTAGGGATAAAATGAACAGTTTCATCGTGGATAATAAAATACACGAATTATAAGACTGAACGTTATTTGCGTTGAGAGACCAAGATTTGCAAAGCTTTAATTTTAATCTGTTTATCTTGAAGATAAGGTAAGCACAGATAATGTAATAATGTATTAAACGCAAGGGAAGTTACGATTTCATGTTCAGTTAAATTTATTTAAGAAATTGTTTTACATATACAGGTAACAAAAACTTTCACATCCATCTAATTTAATAATAGTACAGGAACTTTATGTAATTATTATTTATTACCTACTTTTTAGGTATAATAATATATATAATATATAATAATATTATAATAATATAATAATATTATCAGATATAAAAAAAACTCTTCTTAAATAGGTTATATCAAATTAAAAAGTTTTAATGCAACTTTTTAAACCTAATACGTAAATAGCATATTTCAAACTGCAAGAATGCGATAACATATTTTAATGAAACGTATTTATCCACATTGCATTTCTGCAGCAAATATCATGATTAGTTTCTATAAATAAATACAAACACGTGGCCGGCAGTGACTCGATCATTTATCTTTTACCTGGACGTGTGCTCAATAGAAAACAAACAAACATTCATGAAGTACATCCAATAAGAATGGGGAATAAAACTTTCTTTGTAGCGCTTGTAATAACGATTTACAATATATTTTTAAAGCAATAACTTATAATAACTTATAATATTAAGTTATAATAACTTTGATTCGGAAATAATTTGGGTTGACAAGAAGGCATTCATTAGCTTCTGGACAAACTCTACATTATTAATAAATTTTAAAACTTTATTGTATCGAAAAACAGACTGAACAATGATTAATTAATATTTAATCAGTAGGTAGAGATAAACTACGATAACATGGCGCGCCCCTCCAAATTACTGTTTCAATGTGTGTAGTGAAATACAAATATTTAAATATTATATTATTATTATTTATAATTAAATTATTAATTTTTAATATTATATTATATTATTATATTATTTATTATGAATTTCACAAATACTTTCAAACGTTTTGAATTTTGGAGGGGCGCGCCATGTTATCGTAGTTTATCTCTACGCATTGTTGATAATATCATAGTATAAAGAGAAAATATATTACTTAAAATGCTAGTACTAAATAAAACAAATTTAAAGTAAAAAGTTTTTGACGATTGGTAAATTTTAATATTTTGCAGTATAAAAAACTACTTAAATACATATACAAGACAAGGTACTTTTAATCCAGGAACTAAAATTCTAATTTGTAAATGAACAATCGGGATTATCTCTAAAGCTTTCCTTTTTGATTAGGTATCTTTTTTTAACTGTTATAAATTTATAAAGAACTAGCTTTCCGCCCGCGGCTTCGCCCGCGTTTTCAAAGAAAAATACGTTCCCGTAGGATTTCCGGGATAAAACCTATCCTATGTCCTTTCTCGGGTATCAAAATATCTCTATGCCAAATTTCATGCAAATTGGTTCAGTAGTTAAGCCGTGATTGAGTAAGAGACAGACAGACAGAGTTACTTTCGCATTTATAATATTATATGGATAGAAAAAATTCGATCACGAGGCGGGACTCGAACCCGCATCCTTTCGCGCCATTCCGGGGCGGATGCCTGACCAATTACTGTTATAAATTTGCTCTCCTTTTTTCCTAGGCGCCCTAGCCCAGACAAAGGATCTCAGGCCTCACGGTCTGGACCTCATCCGCCTCCTCACGGAGAAGCCATGGCTCATTCGCAGACCAGAACAGAATGTTGGCTACCGTGTCAACGAAATTGACTGGAACGATGATAGAAATGACGATGAACTGAGGTAAGATCTATTCATTTATTTATTTATTTATTTTATAATTACATTTTGAAATAATTACAATTTACAATTGATTACAGTTTGTTCTTAATTACTTACAATTTATTTCATTTTCTTGAGTCTGTAAGTAGTGGGTATGCATTTACAAATCAATTATTAAAGATTTCTTGAAATATCTTCCTACATGACTACGTTCGCTGGAAAGTCGAAACATCGAGATAAACAATATTACAGAGAGACTACAATGAATAAAGCGCGCTTAAAATCAGTTAATTAGTCGTCAAATTTTAAGATGATGTATAATGTTGGCTAATGACTTGATACTTGATAGTAGGTACATTAGATACATTGTTCGCTTGAACTGTGCTGAAACAAGAAGCAACCTCGTTTCCATGATAAACCGTGAGGTATACTCGACACTCGTACTAGTAATGAAATGTTTTTGAAGTGAAGCTTCTTTAGGCGTGTTGAGAGTAAAATTTCAAGGTCATGGCAATACGGTCACGTCATGGAGTAGCGACCCTTTTCGTATCTATGAATCTTGCCAAAACAGTTTCATTATCACGTTGCTCGGCACAGACGCTCTTTTTTTGAAGTGAAAACTTCTTTAGCGGCGTTGAGCACTTTTTCTGTAATGGGTATAAAATTTTAAACTCGCGCCAGGACACGTGACCTGATCGAAAAAGCGTAAAACGGACCATTCCAAAATATCAAACATGCTCAACGTTAATAATCAAGTTTTCACTTCTGCCGGCACTCCCGGAGTGCAACCCGTCTTATTTCATAATTGTTTTTATTTTGCTTGATGTTTAAACACTACACATTGTTAACAGGGCGATGTCGGAGAAGCGATCCGCGGTAGCGACAGCGCTGAACGGCCGCCGCCGCCGCCAGCCGACGCCCGCCCTCGGTAAGGCCGTCACGCCGTATGTCGGCGTCGGTAAGCAAGCGTCGGTGCGGCAGGATCACTGTCATACACAATAACATGATATACATACCTATAAATGATTAAGATTGATGCAAATTTTCCAAAAAATGCAGCCACTAGATATTACCACCGTTTATGCCAGATAGTTGGTATTACCAAGTACTTTTTGTTTGTTAAATACATGACTTATCCGCCCGTAAAACAAATGACATGAAGCTGGTGTTATAAAAAAAAAATACATTTTTGCATTTGAAATATAATTGCAAAAGGCAGACCGCAGAGCATTATGTAATATTTTCTTGAAAGTGAATTAGGTTCAATATATCAGCATTTTCTCAAACAAGAAGACGTCATTATCAATTTTACTTGAGTTTTTCAAACATAGATAGACAAAGACAACTCAGAAGCTTTCTTGAATTCTTGAAATCTAACAATGCCGAAGATATCTCAAATGTCCAATGGACATCTAAAGACATAGAACACCTCTTTCTAGACGTTTCCAAATCATTATATTATACTCGAATATCGTGTTTCTCAGATCCAATGCATTTTCTAATGATGTTTTGAAGGGGACTCTGCCTTTGTAACATCACACCGCTCTGCTAGTTTCTACTTCAGATTTCAAAACCCTACCGGAATTTCGAATGCAATTTATTGATTTTGATTCTTGTTTTGGTGTGTTTACGTTATAGTTTTCTATATTCACTTGTTCTAATAGAGCTTTCGAAGATAAACTTTTAGTAATAATCGGAGATTTACTACTTTTAATGAACTTAAAGATGAAATGATTGTCAATAAGTTTAGTTAGGTTTAATACGTATTTATATTGGTTCTAATACAATTTATTTTTACTTAAACTTAAACATTTAAATAACCAGATGATAAAGCGGTTGGACATGATATTATAAGTATGTCCAACCGCAGCAACCATAGGTACATAATTATATTATAATCTTGTATATAATGATGTACACCTAATTACATAATTATCTTTCAATATTAACTTAAAAAAATAATACTTACATAAAGTCTCTTTTGTCTCAAAATTATTTTACTTTCAGAAAAAAGACACAATGCCGTGATTATTTCAAAGTTCACGAAAATTAACATGTTCTTGCAAACGTTTCTTACAAAATTAAACATTGTAAATTATATTGAACTCTAAAATATATTTAACTGCTGATTAACTAGCAGAAATCATTAACCTTAATATCTATTAACCACTGTTCCACAAAAATTAATTTGAGTGATTTAAAAAGCCCATAAAAACAATTTAGTTTTTCATATCTATCGGTCAAAACTACATACAAAACAATACAGGTGTATTGAACGACGTGGGCTCGTTCCTGGACTCTCTCCGTGATAATCTGGAAACCCTCGCCTCCCTCTCCCCGGAGCAGCGGTCCACGCTGTTCCAGGATCCACCCACTGTTGTACATGCGTCTTCTGTTGGTAAGTAGATATTAATAAATAGCAGTATTTTTTTTAGATTTTTTTCTGTTTTAGTACACTTTGCCCTGTTTTTTTATTACTTTTGCACTGCGTCTCCTTGTCCACCAGGTTGTCTGGAAGAGATCGCTGTCTGAGCGATAAGACCGCCTGTTGTGCTCTTTTATTAATTATTGTATTGTGTACTTTTACTTCTCTCTGTGGTGCATAATAAAGTTTTTTTTTTGTTTGTTAATTAAAATATCAATTAGTAAAGTGAAGTCCCATGTCCCAGTGGGGTAAGGGGCAGATGCATTATGCACACATCTGTTTCACTGATCGATTTTCTTTACAAGTAGATGATCAGCCTTCTGGGTCCTGCCAAACCGAGACATTTTTTTGTCGTCTCCACCGGGAATCGAACCCAGGACCCGGGACCAGGTTCTACGATCACGCGTCAACCACTGTACCAAGGAGGCGGTCAAAGTCTCAATTAGCAATTAAGCATTCATAATTATTATGTGTGTTAGCGAAGTACCACAGGTTCTCAAACTATCGATACTATATTGATAGGTATAGCCGTGAGCCGTCTATAAAAGTCGCTTTGTATTAGACCAGAGATTAAATAAATTCGCCTAGATTAAGATTCATTTTTTCAATTATCCAGATCAATAGTGGTATGAACATTTAATATTCTTGTTTCACCCTCAAACAAAATTAATCCAAAGGTTCAGATCATCATTATTTATAAATCCACGTCTAAAAATAACCTAAAATTACTGAAATTTCATCCCTTTATTTTTCACAAATTTGTAAATATGAAAACAATCCCTTAAGATATAAATAATCGTATAAAAGGCTCATTAACATTAAATGATTGACGTATTATGTACGTGTTGTCTGTATTCGCGATGAATCAGGGAAAAACCCATTGTCTTAAAAGGCGTACATTATAATCCCCTAAGGAAACGATGCTTTGTAAAAGTATATGTAGGTTGTATACCTGTATAATATCTAATAGTCGTTAATGATACCGGTAGGAATACATAGGTATATTATTTTAATGAGTTTTAAATACTAATTAATCTATAGGTACATATAATAAAGTCGTAAGAAAGTAAAAACTGTACATTGAATATACTTGGGGCGTGATCTAGAATCGATAATATCGAAGCCAAAAATATAGTTTTTTTGATTTTTTGTCTGTTTGTCTGTATGTATGTACGGGCTAATCTCAAGAAGTACTGCATGGATTTACTTCAAATTTGGTACAAAGATAGCTTGAAACCTGTGGAAGGACAAAGGATAGGTTTTATCGTGGAAGACCCACGTGAACGGGAACTATGCGGGTTTTTCTTTGACTACCCGGGCAAAGCCGCTGGCGGAAAGCTAGTAGCATAATATTATGTACGTAGGTGTAGTATCCTGTGAGTAAACATAGGTATGAATTACTATAATGAATGTTTTATAAATACTCATTGGAGGTTCAGATTTCCATTTGTTTTGCTGAATTCGCCTTTTAATTTAGTAAAAAAATGTTAATCACTACATAGTATAAAACAAAGTCGCTTTCTCTGTCCCTATGTCCCTATGTATGCTTAAATCTTTAAAACTGCGCATCAGATTTTGATGCGGTTTTTTAATAGATAGAGTGATTCAAGAGGAAGGTTTTAGTATATAATTTATTATGTTTTAGACAAAGCGTAGTTCCTGAGATTAGCGCGTTCGACCAAACACACAGTAAACAAACTCTTCAGTTTCATAATATTTGAGTAGATTAATATGTAAGCTTTATAAATACAAATAAAAGGTTTAGATTTTTTTTTGTTTTGTTCAATTAAATTTTCAATTTAGTAAAACATTGTTTTAAAACGTATATTAAATAATGAATATGTAGATTGTAGAGTCGTTATTCGTTGCCGCCTTTCAGAGATCCCATTTAAGAGGCTGAAGAGAGCCTTCCTTCACTTCAAAATATAGAGTACCTACTCTTAATAAAAGAAAAAAATTGCCTTAATTTTAGAATCATCTTTTTATAAGAAATTTCCTTAACATGTACTCACTTAAATTAAAAAAGAACAATAATATTGATTGATATTAACGAATAATATTAGCCTTTAATATTAATATTAATTAAAAAGGATCAGTTATATATTTTACTAGCGGTCCGCCCCGACTTTGCCCCTGGTAGGTACATATTTCGCAATAAAAGGTTTGTAATATAGGCTTATATTCTTTCTCAGGGTCTAAAGATTATCTGTGCCAAATTTCATCAAAATCGGTCCAGTAGTTTATGCGTGAAAACCATACATACATACATACAAATTTTTCCTCTTTATAATATTAGTATAGATAAAATCAAGTCCATCGGGAAAAATCGGCGGGCAATCGACAATCATCTTTTAAAGTTGTTTAAAATTCAAATTGTGTTATTGTTCCGACATAAATAATGCATACAATGTTGTGCATGCGGGTTTTCCCTCTTCCTTTATAACATAAGGATAGGAAGACCTTAACCGATCTAATTGACGAACGGACAAGGCTAAGGACTGTTTTAAAAAGTATTCAAATATAAAAAGGTTTTACTTGTATAATATATTATTTAAATGTTTTTACAAGGGAGTTTATGAATACGATGTAATTTTTTTAAAACTAGCGGACCGCCCCGGCTTCGTCCGTGGTACATATTCACGTTTTCTCTACATAAGAACCATCCTCGTACTTCAAGGAATATAATTAAAAAAAATTATTGAAATCGGTTCAGCCGTTCACACGTGATGCCGTGACAACGCGAAACGGGTTTCATTTTTATATATGTACATAGATTATTTTTTATAAATTAAAAGTTCAATCATCACTACTCACTACATAGTATAAAACAAAGTCGCTTTCCCTGTCCCTATGTCCCTATGTCCCTTTGTACGCTTAAATCTTTGAAACTACGCAACGGATTTTGATGCGGTTTTTTTTAATAGATAGAGTGATTCAAGAGGAAGGTTTATATGTATAATAACATCCAATTAATAGTGGAGAAGTACTGTTATTTTTGAGGTTTCTAATGTGATGTCGTAAAAAATTACATTATTTCCGCTTACATTGCAAACGCAGGCTGAACCCTACGAGTTTTATCAAAATAATGTACTTAGTATTATACACATTGAAAAGGTCAACAGAAAAGTCCGCGATGGTATATGTTTATCTCTTATGGATAACCCACAATAACTTTTTTTGTCATTTACTTTTTACGACAAATAATGGCTAATTTTCGATGCGATTTTAACCAATACAGCATTAATCCTTAACCAATTAAATACCTTGAATACGTTGTTCATTTAATATAGATCTATATGGCCCTTTACACCGTATGATTTAAGTGAATATTTTCGAAGATATTACAGATTTAAAATTTGCGGGACGTAGCGTTTGCGGCGGTACCGGCTATATATTTTATACCCGTGTGAAGCCGGAGCGGGCCCCTATGTTTTTATATACAACGTTCACAGTTTTTCTGTAAGTAGTGTATTTAGTATCAGCATTGCACCCGTGCGAAGCCGGGGCGGGTCGCTAGTTAAGATATAAATTAAGATGCAGTAAAGAGGGAAGCTTGCCCTTCGATAAGATTATAGTATTACCACAGAATACATAATAGTAGCTAAACGCTACAGAACGGACACTCTCCGCCTCCCGCCAAAATTAAACTTACCTCACCCCCGCGCGATCAGACATAAAATGGGCCATATTTTTCTGCAAGGACGATACGCAACGAAGATTGACAACATTAATCAAATTGACTTAAAGTAATTTTATTATTTTGGATTTGTGATTATCGTTTTTCGTAGAAAATGGATAGATATTGTGCTGTTTACGGATATATTTCATCAGAAAAACGCGAATTTTTTTTTACGCTAGTCACAATTAATGTGCCAACCATAAAGCGTTAACACACACATTTGCAGTCTCTACAGTGTGACTGTCAAAACGATCATTTTGTATGGAGTGTCCGGGGTGGGGGTGTGGTATTACTACAGATAATGTAATACTCTGTATTACGTACCTATACCTACTTATTACTTATCGTGATTTAGAAAAAGAAAAAGTAATATAAGTAATAGAAAAAGTGTTTAGATAGAGCATATATGCTATGTTTGCTATATTTTGTGTTTTATATGTAGTATTACAGTTACCTTGAAGGTCCTTCCTATTGAAGACCACGCCAGTTCGATGAACTGCGTATCATTCGAAATTGAATAGACCGGAAATACATATTATAGCTTTTAATAGATGTATAGTTTTTGAAGTGAACTCTACATTGGAAAATTTTAAGAACAGAGCCCGACGTCTGTGTTTGAGTAAAAATTCATAAAAAAACTGTTCTAGCTGAAAAGCATTTATAGATTTAAAATTAGATATCACATAGTATATAAATAAAGTCACTTCCATGCCTAATAGTCCGGGATACATCGCCCATTTTTGCAAGTGATTACTATCAAGCAAATTTTTCGTGAGTAGCTTTATTTTGATGAGATGCCCAATAATTTCATGTACAAAACTCTCGATTGTGGTAGCTATCAG
Organism: Colias philodice; assembly: GCF_061535455.1. Classification (NCBI taxonomy): domain Eukaryota; kingdom Metazoa; phylum Arthropoda; class Insecta; order Lepidoptera; family Pieridae; genus Colias; species Colias philodice. Next base: position 9,639,755 of record NC_143092.1, read on the forward strand.
AGGAAACAAGGATAAAATATTTTGATTTGATGGTTCTCAAATATTAATTACTAACTGAATGTTTTTTTTTTGTTCAATCTCAAGATAATTATCTAAATTATTCGAAAAAATATTTGTCCTACAAAATCTATGGTTTGATCGAAGAGTCCCCCTTTCCAATGTGTATCGATAACGAAGTCATCATAAATGATTACTAACCAGCTGATTTTTTTATTTTCACTTATTTAATACTTAAATAATTCAACAGACATATTGTCCTACAAATTGCGTAATAAATATTTGAGAACCGTCAAATCAAAAATTTTTATCCTTGTTGCCTCTGTAAGCTACCACAATCGAGAGTTTCGTACATGAAATTATTGGGCATCTCATCAAAATAAAGCTACTCACGAAAAATTAGCTTGATAGTAATCACTTGCAAAAATGGGCGAAGTATCCCGGACACGGGCATTTTTGTTTGTATGTTCCCTATCTTTAAACCTCTCTAAACATTACGAACAAGTACTGAATACCTAGTACTAAACCAAAGTATATTACATAAATAATAAATTTATTTACAGTAGTTTTTACTATCTCTGTATGTTTCTAATAAAAATCTTATTAGCACCACTTTCGAGATTGTGTCGCTAAATTGACCTTTTCGGTTACTTTCTGCAATTACTTTGTAAATGAGAATTAGATTAACATTGCTTTCAATTATGTATTTAGATCTATTTAAAATTTATAGTCATTTATTTATGCATCTTGTAAATTATTAAATTTAATAAAAGAAAGAATAATTTGTAGGTAGGATATAAAATGTCACGAATTAGAATATTATTTTCCCCAATTGATGATGATTGATTTTTTTTTTCCTGTAAATTATTCTATAAAAGTTAGTAAAAGGGCAATCAGCACTGCACCCCTTAAGGGCTTGGTCTAGTAGTGCAAACAAATGCATCCTGTCATCTATATGTAAATAATACAAATGTACTAAGGGAAAGTTGCTCCACTTAATTTTTAAAAATTAAATCATTCGTATAATTTAATATTCGTAATAAGTACCAAAAATGACAATTTGAAACAATTTTCGTGAAAATTACACCGGGTGATTTTTTTTATCAGTACACAAGATTTGCGAATACTTTCTATTTATATCTTCAACTTCATGTTTATATAACTGATCAACTTTTACAAAGAAATTTGGACGAAATATAAAAAAAAATAAGCTTTCCATACAAAATGCATAACTCTATACATTTTTTCGACCTAAGTTTCTTAGTGAAAGTTGTTCAGTTTAACTAATAAAACGGATAAACAAATTTTGTATTTAATAAAAAAAATGTAATGTTTGTGTTAAAAAATTATAAAATAGAAAAATACGCAAATGAAAACAAAAGATATTTATTTCTGACTAGCTTCCGCCCGCGACTCCGTCCGCGCGGATGTCAGTCTTCGCGTCTTCTACAGATTTATTATATTATGTATAATATATAGATTTATATTTATAAACCTAATAAATCTTTTGCTAGCATTCTGATGCTTTATCGGTTGCACTGGATTTATCTCTTTTTTTTCAATCGCTTGAATGATATAGGATGGGTCCTTGATGGGCATCGAATGCTGAAGTCTCGAATCAATCAATTCTGACAGTAGGCAATTTATGTAAAATCTTGATAATGGTCCATCATTATATTTTGCCTAAACGTTACATACTTTTTTATATATTCTATTTTTAACGAATGATTCACTCCAGTCCAAACAGCAAATAAGCAGACTTCTGGCTTCTGCAACGTTTAGTTGTCCCTGAATTTGGAAAAAATAGTCATGATTCTTATCTATGACAAAAGTGTTATTTTTTGCATTGTATTTCAAATATTAAATTTTTTTTAACCGCATCTTCCGCATTCATGTCTTTTGCCGGAATTAGAGATTTAACTTCTACTAGTCCCATTTTCCCTTTTTGATATGGGAGTGTATAAAGTAAATTTTTTAGATATTTCTCGTTATACTTTTAAAAAGTTATTATTGTCATTTTGCTCATTAGGTAAAGTAATTTCGATATCAGTTTTAAGTTTTTTGATACCTGCAATAATAACGTCATAATCGCCTGCACATACTTATCGATTACACCCTGTATACAATCCACCATCCACATTCATAATGTTTTCCTGTCCTCCTCTCCTTTACGCTGTTCACCGATACATTTTAAATGAGTAAATCTGCTACCACTGAAGGATGTTTCATTGTGATCAGCAAATTTTCACCACTGTTGTCGATTATTTGTTTTTAATTTTTAATCAGCAATTGGGAATCATCAGTTTTGTTTTTTGCAGATTGGTGATGTACCCTAACAATACGTCGAAAAGGGAAAGCATCAACGAATTATCGTTTTCGTCCTTCATTTTTTATTCTTCGCGTCTCTGTTACTTCTGTTTGTTTAGTTCTCAACACCCACTGAATTTTCTATGTTATTGTGATCTTCCATTACATCTGAGTTTTGATGATGTGATGATAATCCATTCGTTTTAATATTGGTACTTAGAGTTGGTAGACTAAACTAGAAATGGCGGACTAAATTTGTCAGCGCGTCTGTAAGATCAGAATATAAAACCAACATCCTGTATTTAAGTTACAAAATTAATAATCAAACAACATGCCGCTACGTTGAAAATGACTAGAAGAAAAAATTAAAACACCTCGGATCAATTTTGGAGTAAACAAATCATTTTCCCCGTATGGGGATTTCCCCGGATGAACTTGGGAAGTTCAAGTTCTCAATACAAGTTTATATTATATTTCGTATTTCTCAAACGAAAAATAAACATTTTTGGAACTTCAAAAAAATTATATTATAAGAAAATTTATGAGCTTACTTTAGTTTTAAATAAATATACATCCCTTTACTGACACCCCGTAAAATAAAGAAATTGTTGCCAATCACCTTTGCAATCTATTTGGTTTCATTAACTTTATGTTCGAAGATAATTTTTTTTCTAGTAGTTACACGCGTATTTTTTTCGTTTATTTTCCATATCGAAATCAAATGTTTAAAAATACGAATATTTGCACAAAACTAAGATAAAAATAATCAATTAACAAAAATATTAAATTTAATGAAGTAGAGCAACTTTCACTTCGGTATGAAGGAAAATCGAGCGTAGAGCACACGTCAGAACGCTCCGGCCCAAGGAGCGCGACTAAAGAAATTCGCTAGGATTTTTCCTAATTATTTTAAATATTTTTTTAATATTTAAAGAATTATCAAAATTCAAAAAAAAAAAATTTTAAAGGATTAATACTCATTGGTCTTCAACCAACTCGAATAAATTAATGGAAAAAATAACTTTTAGCAGTATTTATCAATAGATTTTGTAAGGCAAAAAATGGGAAATTTAATGAATTTATAACGTTCTAATTAAGAAAATCATAAGTTTTTCGGCAATTGTATTCAGCAGTTTTTAATAACGACTATATAAGGATAATAATGCGCTGATCAGATTGTGTAAATTGTAATCGGTTGCAACGTAGTGAGTGCACAAACTTAGCTCGAAATGTCTTTGGGGGAAAGAGACTTATCTTGAAGGCCTGATTAAGGTAAAATAAAGTAACTTTATAAATGTGAAAAAATTCACGCGCATTGCGTATATAACACTAATTGATAAACAAGAAAAAAAAATTCAGTTTATCATTTCATTAGCCGGGAAAAAATTGTCAAATAACTTGTTGAAAACGCAATTTTGCTAGACTGCAGCCTTAATTATAAAGATGTTTCAAGTCTTAACTTTATGAGACATTGATTGATTCGATAGGTAATTAAGGGTCATCATTGATTTTAAGGATTTCCTACTGAACGCATAATTTATAATTCATAACCTAGACCGTAAAAATATACATTTATTATAGAGCATAATGCAGAGCTTGTAAGCATTTTGATTGCCACATAATTAACCGGACAGGATAAATCGTACAAAAATTAAAATAATTAAAAGCCTTTTTACAAATAAAAGATTTTTTTTTTGAAACTAAATTAACTACTTTTCTTTAGAATAATCAAGTGAAAAGGCAAATACAAGGAAACCAAAGAAACATAACTATACTCGTCAGAGTTAAAGTAGGTGACTCGTTATGAAACTTTATCACAGACAGACGGCACGCTGACGCTTGATATAAAGTTTAATTAGTTAGTTTATCTGTCCAGTTATAGTTTTGTAAAACATAATATATTAACTAATTTATTCTATACTAGCTGCGCCCTGCGGTTTCACCCGCATGGTTCCTCTTCTGTTGCAGGTCTGATATATAGCCTTCCTCGATAAATGGACTATCTAACACCGAAATAATTTTTCTAATCGGACCAGTAGTTCCCGAGATTAGCGCGCTCAAACAAACAAACAATCAAACTCTTCAGCTTTATAATATTATAGTATAGATTAAAAAAAAACAGTTTTTTCATTAGAACTAATGATCAGAATGTCACTCAATAATATGGCATTCGATGAAAATAATATATAGAAATGATTATTTAATCTATGTTCTAATACTGAAGCACTGAATACGAGTTCAAGTTTACACTTAGAGATTACGAAAGTATGCTCTTGCTCTAGCTTTAGCTCTATGTTCGCTCGATGTACATGCACCGTGGTCCGTGGGACATGCGTTCTTTACCATATTAAGAAACTAATACTCATATACTTATTATTTAAATAATTTGTCTAAATCCCATATAGGTAAAATATATTTCAATAACATATTCTATAGTTACTCACTTTTTTATAAGGTTAGAATAATATTTCACTTAGGCACTAGAATAAAAATTTATTTAAAATAAAATTATTATTTACTTATAAATAATTGTATATTACGTATTTCATAGGCGGTGGTGGAAGCGGCATGAGGCGACTGCACGCGCTTCGTCCCCTACGTCCAACTGGTAATATCAGGTGCGCTATTTATCACCCATAAACAATAAACATACATGACAGTTTATATTGTTTATATAGTTTTTAAGGTAACAAGATACTAACAATTATATGGATATTGCAATTATCTGAATTAAATCAAATAAATAAATAAATAAATATTATTCAGCTTTTATAAACAATTGCTAGATCTGTGAATTCATTAAACTTTTCATTTCTTTCTCATAAATCGAAGTCATTAAAATATGACGTAATGCTTCTGCTAATGTGTATTGCTTCTTCACGCAAACTACTGAGCAGATTTGGCTGAAATTGTCATTTTAGTAATCACATTACACATAAAGAAATTCAAATTAATGCTAAGCTATTAAAGCATCATTCTTCGAATCTTAAGACTTCAGAGACTCAATTTAAACAATACAGTCAAAATTCCTGGATTCCATAATTGTATTTTGACCTTGCATTTTTATTACACTGGACCTTTAATACCTTTATCCTAAACAAACTGTTCCTAAAAATAACCAGGCAAAGTTTACATTGCATTTCTCTCATTAATTAATTTTTATTGCCGTAGCTTTTCCCGAGAAAACGGATTAGGAACAACCTAGAAATAATTGGTGTAAATTTCCGGGATACTTTCGCCATAATAGTAATTGGCTCATCTTGTTAATAATTATGGAAAATATAGTTAATTATTAAAATGATATCATTATAATAATAATAAAGTGTAGGTGTCGGCAACAAAACTCTAATACCTACTCTACACCTACTAAAATTTTGTTCTAAGCACCTTACTTACCAATTTTCTGCTTATTATATCACATAAAAACGATAAAATACGGAATATATTTTCATACTAATTCATATTAGGTATAGATATTAATTATATCTAGAGCTTTTTGTAATGTTCCTATTAAAACGAATTTCCCAGCTAAATATTGCATATATACATATTTGTATTGCATGTTGTACATCGACAACTAACCGTTGTACAGATCTTACAACCGCAGATCGGGGGCGGAGGCCTACGGAGTCTACCCGGGGGCGAACAGCCACGACCCAGGACTGCTGTGGACTGGGCTCGGCCGGTAGGCGGTTTAGGGCTCCGCTATGCGACTTGCAGACATGTTACTGTCTATAGCTATTAAACGCTTTTTAAACCTGTCCGAAATTGTCTGCACATCTTTATGTATAGTTTGTTGTTGATTTCGTAAATGTTTAGGATATGTTTTATAATTTTAATGTTGTTTAATTGTAGCACAGATTCTATTTATTTGTTTGTAATATTGTTTAGATTTGTTAAATTGTTTTAATTTAAATGTGATAAAAGTTAATATGATTTGCTTCAAATATCAGGCTTGAAAATTGACTCGCGCCAAATCATAGTTAAATTTATCACATTATGTGTGTGTAATTATTAAAAATATTCAAAATGTAATTTCCTGACTAAGCAATTTTAATTGTTGGTAATTTTTAAATACTATTTATGATCTAGATAGGTATTTATGAATATCATTGTCAAATTAACTTAGTTTTTAAGATTATATATAATAAATTTAATAAATACGTATGCATCTTTATCATTTATTTGAATCATCTACATAATATAATATTTAATACATACTGAACTCTGAACCCTTTATTCACTTTTTACATGCACCAATAAAACTTCTTTATTTTATAGGTATATTCAAAAGCTTAACAGGTATATATCTATATTTAATATTTATTATGTTTTTTTTCCAGTATCGTATAATTTTTATTATATGACTTGTGCCTCAGATCATTACTAAATCTTTGAATTAGTAAATGCATACCTATGGACATAATTTTTTGTTCAACTTACCTTGATATTATTTAAAATTGCATTCATGAAAAACAAATCTCTTATTACTACTACTTAGGTATATTATATTTATCAATCAATTTTCTTCATTTAAATTTTAAAGATAAATTATTTGTTATTTATATAAAATTCCTGCATTTATTATTAGTATAGAGATTAAGGCTGGTGTCCAAACATTATATTGTACATAACTATTATTATATTATCGTATTTATAAAATTGTTTCACTCAAACTATTGGCTTTTAAACAATTCTACTACATGTCGCATATTTATCGAATAAACACGATGTGAATGCTTTGATGTTTTATTTACTTACTTACTCCTGTTGGTCTTAGCGTGATTATATATAGCCCGATAAATGAGCTATCTAACACCGATAGAATGTTTCAAATCGGACCAGTAGTTCCTGAGATTTGCGCGTTCAAATAAACAAGCAAACAAACTCTTCAGTAATGTCCAATGGTTCCTATGCTCCTACACGTTAATCCTTCAATAACCTCTTATCGAAAAGATCGATTAGTTACTATACTATGTACAAATTACAATATGTTTTAGCAAGTAAACGTAAAAAGAAACAATAATCAATTAACAAAAAAACCAAAGAACCTAATTTATAAATATTACCAATTAATGACTACATTTTAACCATATAATAATTTCCATATTCAAAGCCATAATCACGTTATAAAAATACATCAAGATAATAACTACACCTCGAAAAAAGGTAAATTGCCAAAATGTATTTATAATAGATACCTACCATAGTTATGTAATTGAAATCGTTTACATGCTTAAGCAATTTATAATACATTAGTTTTATTTGGCCTTGGTGAATTCCATACCATGTAATTGGAAGCTTTGTTTTATATTATAAAAAGTAATGAAAATAATGATCAACTTATGGTACAGCATCTTACATCCATTTCCTGTAATGTGAAACAATTCCTTGATCAGGAATTATGACATGGAACCCAAAATAATAATTGTTTTATGAATTACTGTATGCTCACTTTTGAAAGTATGTCGCTATGACTAGTCAGACGGTCACAACCAACTTAGAAAATGTTTGTATTAAAAGAAAGAAAGAGCTGCTATTTATTGTCAAAATTAATGCGGCTAACGGAGTTAGCGTCAGCTAGATGTGCATAAATGCAAGAAATATTCGAGCAATGTTAATAATTTAGAAGAGGAATAAGCAAGTTCAATACGCCAATACTAACTCACTACAATAACAATAATAATTTCTTCAAGCCTACCGAAAATAATAACCGTTTATTCTTTCAATGCTTTTAGTTACTAATAATAATAATAACAGCTAAAGAGTAATGAAACAAAACATAAAGCAGGCTATTCATCACAAAACAGTAGCTAAATAGTCCATCATGCGCAGTACAAGAATCAATTTACCGAAATAGTAAATTGATCAGTTATATCCGATGGTTATTACTTCGCATGGAGAATTGGACGGATATTAGTAATTGTACACGCCCACGGAGCGTCATGGTTGTACAATATTCGTAGATTATAGGCCATGTGTCATAGGAACGATAGAAAACTTAGATAACGATAGAAAACTAGCGTAGAAACCTTATCAAATAAACATTTACAGTATAGGTATCTGTCTGCTACTAAAAATCACATCTCAGCTTAACATCAGGCGAGATTGTGGTCAAGCGCTTCCCTACTATCAATAAAAAAAAAAGTTCATGTTCGTGCTATCACAAATATTATATGTAATAACATACAGGACTCTACCCACTACAACGTATCATACTATGACCGTAATAAATATACGTAAATATTTCAGGACAATTTTCACACATGGCACGATCTGATCCCATACTAAGCTTTCGCTTGTGTTATGGAAACCAGATGGCTGATAAACATACTAATATAATTTTAAATAAATACTTATATAGATAATTAACACCCAGACACAGAGCAAACATCTATGTTCATCACACAAATATTTGCCCCGGGTGGGAATCGAACCCACGACCTCTGGCTTGGAAGGCAGGGCCACTACCAACCAAGCCAACCGGTCAATCGGAATAGGAATTTGTAAGGATCGGAAAGCAACTAGAGCGTATTAATTAAGAATCAAAGCATGTATGGACAATTGTTGACGCTCCGTGCATGCCGCGTGACGGTATCTACCACAGTTGACAGATATATACTACGTAGTACGTACATATGTATATTGTGGTATCTACAGATCAATGACGGAACCATCTAGTGGACAAGAGTGGACATAGTCCATACTTTACAAGACAAATATATTATAAATTTATAAAGAATAGAAAAAATTTGATCATGAGGCGGGACTCGAACCCGCATCCCTTCGCGCTATTTCGGGGCGGATGCCTGACCAACTCAGCCACTCGTGACCCGCCAGAGCAATCGAATTTATTCTATTCTTTCAGTTTTATGTGTCTGGAGGGACACACCGAGATTTTTTTCTATTCTTTATAAATTTATATTTATAAAGCATTTGAATGCCATAAAACCAAAAATATAAATTCAAGACAAATATTTTTTTTTTTGCCTGACACCTTCAGATCGGTCATAATTGTGTGATATGTTATACATAATTGGTATAGACATAGTCCTTTAAATATAAATTATATTGCTAATGCTCTACTTTTTTGGCTCCGACGTTGCCTACGACAACGCTACGAATCGAAAACGCCTGTACTTGGGAACGTTGCTTTATATCTTTGTTCTAGCGGGCCACATAGCTGATTACATATTTACAGGTAAATAAAATCAATGTACCTAATAGCTCTACTACAGACTAATAATAATATACTACGTGCTCTACTCTACTAGGTGTCACAGAATTATATACTTAGGTGCGCATACTTTTAAATCGTCGTTTGAATGACTGAGTAATTATTATGTGCTTAAACACAGAAGGTTGCAAATCTAGTTTTATAAACACAGAATTAAATACTTAGAAGTAGGGATGTAACGATACATGATTTTGCCGATACGATACCGATACCGATATTTGTAGTAATGTATCGGCGATACCGATACCGATACCGATATCGATGGCTTGGTAGAAAAATAAATAGTGAATTATGCATAAAAAGTTACCAACATTTAACAGAGACAACTGTTAATCGTATTCTTTTAAATAAAAATGCCAAATCAAAAAACAACAAAACCATTTATTTTAGTAGGTATAATTATTTTACGAAGTCAGTTAAACTTTAAGTAATACACATACAATCAGTACCTAATAAAAGTTTACTATTCTGCCGTCCTTTAACTAGAAAGCCGTTAAGCCCACGAAGTGAGTTTCGAGTAAATGGCAAAAAACACGGAAATCGTTATTTCTTAAAAATTATGACACTTACAATAATTATTGTGAGATACATCGATCGACATTTAATTATATTATATATAAATATTAGTTTTTACCCAGAAACTGTTATAATTTATTTTTAAATTCACTTTTTCTCGTTTAGTTCAGCACTAGATTTCCGCCCGCGGCTTCGCCCGCGTTTGCAAAGGAAAACCCGCATAGCTCCCGTTCCCGTGGGATTTCCGGGATAAAAACTATCCTATGTGTTAATCAAAGTTACCCTCTATATGTGTGCTAAATTTCATTGTAATCGGTTCAGTAGTTTTTACGTGAAAGAGTAACAAACATCCATACATCCATACATCCATACATCCATACATCCATACATCCATACATCCTTACAAACTTTCGCCTTTATAATATATATTAGATATTAGATATTAGATATAATCTGAAAATTTTAACTATTTACTGGACAAGACGGCCGTTCACATACCATAGCGACTTTTTAGCTAAGTAATTTAGTATTTTTATTTTCATTTTGTGATTTTTTTTTATTTATTAATAAAATGCTTACCTAAAACGTCGTTAAGCTACTATAACTACTTTTAAGCTAAGACTTTCGTTTTAATTTAAATTTCAAAAACTTTATAATCAGCGTTTAAGGGCTTTTGGATGCTTTTGTACTATGATTCTATATAGTTGTACTAAATTTTAATCTTACTAATGTTAAAAATTTGCTGCTGTCTGAGGCTTTGCTCTCGGGAATTACATCCTCTAGGTCAACCAATGGAAAGGAAAAGGATCAAAAGCTTTTAGGTTTAAGTATTAAGGATTTAAACACTATCTAAATTAATGGTTTTAGCGTCTTATTGTGAGTAACAAGTATTTGAAACTCTTTTACTAAATGACTCTTTTAAGTTTTCGATAAAATTAACCTTTATTTCTCGTCATGTTCACGTTTATTTCATTACAGTGGCTCATTAATGGGTTAAGATTGAGATAAATCTTCTCGCTTTTCTTTTTTGGAACCGTATATTCATTTAGAATTGCAATTTTAACGTTATTTTATAAATATTCTTCTGCGAAGCCATCATGCGAGTCACGGATATTGAGTACATATAGAACCACAATGTAAATATAAATCGTTTCCTGAAAATAGAATTAAGACTTGTGCACAAGGTTTTTGAAAAAATACACCATGGTTTCAATAGGGCTTCAAGCTCTTACATGTGGGATGCTCTTAATAAATAATGTAGAACCGCTTATCAAATGATTAGAAGACTCTTTCATCCACATTCAGAAAATATAATATACCAGAATATGTGGAAAATAGCAGGAGGTAGAAAACTTTTTATTTGCTACAATGTAAAAAATACAAATCTTAATAATCTAATACATATAAAGATAAGAAAAAATAGCAATAGTTGCAAAATGGACTCCCCGTCAGCGGGTCAAAGGTAGTGTACTCCTAACAATTTTTGTATCACCATCTCTAGTACATTGCTTGACAGTCGATTACTAATTCCACCCAAGGGGTAAATTACATAATTAATAAATAGTTTTAAAAATTAAATAGTACAGACTGTCTTTCTTCTCTTTCTCGGTTACAGTGACAAATCAGAGTCTAAACAGAGAAGTACGATTGAAAGTTCGCACTGTCGTAACCATTACCTACCAAATTTTCGTAACTTTGACTTGTTATATTTTCCGTAATTTAGCTGCTAGATTGTTTAAAACTTAGTAAACCTGATCAGGAACAATACGTCTTGTAAAAGAAAATCAAAAACAATCGGTACTCTGCTTGGGAGCGACATTATTTCATCATCACTCTCATCCCCAAAACTGATGCATCACCAGAATCGGATAACTGCCTTTTAGCTAAAAAATGAGGGTTAGCTGCTTTGTAGCTAAGCAAAAAAGTGTTATTAGAATTTTTCCTAAATAAAATTACTTAACTAAAAAAGCGTTAAGGGCGAGTAACTGCAAATAAGGTAAGGATTTCCATTGGAATCGTTATATGAAAGCATAGTTATCATAAAGCAGTTATAGTCCTTTTGCGTCCCTATAGTCAAGTATAATCTGATAACGTACTTTTAGTCAAGTAAAAAGCTAAAAAATAATTATTAAATCTGGCGGTTAAGGTACTTTAAAGGAAATTTAGCGAAGTAGTGTTGGTTAGACGCTTTCAAGTTATGGAATCGCTGAAAATTGTGTTACTTAACGGCTTACAATATTTTCATATATTTATAACTATTAATGATTCTTAGACAGAAAGATAGAGAATTCTGAACTCTATCACCCTACATTTAAAACTGAAAATTGACCATTTGAGGGTTAACGGCTTTTTAGTTAAAGGACGGCAGTATTGGTAGAGTTTTTTCAGAAAACAAAGTGCGCACGCGCGGGCGGCCTCCCGCATCGTTCATTGGGCGCGGATTTTTTGAATTATTTGATATCAAAAAAATTGGTTGTTTGTAAAGTAGGTTTACGATCGAGATGTTTACGTGATAACATAATGCAGTGGCAGCGCTCGAGATGAAACGGGAGATCGGTCCGTCTCTCTCTCGTTATACCTGCGATCGCGCTCGTGAGGTTTTGGTGTGACACAAGTTTATGAACATGTCACCCGACTAAAACGATTTTAAAAACGTTATCACGTTAAAAATTAAAAAAATTCAAAATTATCTTTTTCTTTCCTTTACATAAACAAATTTGTGATTGGAACACTCCTAGTAAGCAAATAAAATGCTTGTGTCAGGAGGTTCCGCTCTTCCTTAACACTATTACAGAAACAGAAATAATACAATATGAATGAATACAATGCAAAAACATAAAAGAAAAGAAAGAATTTAATAAAAAAATATCGGTATCGGTTGATTTATTATCGGCGATACCGATATATCGGCTTGCCGATATATCGGCCGATATATCGGTATCTGTATCGGTATCGTTACATCCCTACTTAGAAGCATTTACTTCTGAAATTTGCATTCTACCAAGAAAAGACTGAAAAACAGTAGACAATCAAGATTTATAGCAATTGTATATTAAAAACTTGCGCTTGCATTTAATAAAACACGTTACAGAGTTGTATAGTTTATAGACAAGAAGTATATAGTAATAAGGTGTTAGTGCACGCTATTAAATAGATACAATCTATAAAGGGGCGCTAATCCTAAGAAAACAACCCCCTGTTTATTACACAGTAAGCAAGCTAGTAGCCGCTAAGTTAATGTTAAGTTAGGGTGACCATTATTTACATTCACCATGTATTACTAAGACATACGATATTTTAACTTTGTTTTTCTATTGACAAGTTTTCCAAACACATACAGATACTGTTGCGCTTTTTCTGTCAGTTGATATAGTATGAATAAGTCGATAATAATTTATAATTATATATAAGTATAACGATAATTATCTAATAGAAAAACTAAACCGCCTTAAAATGGTCATGTCTGGACAAAATGTTAATGGGACGAACCAGAAAACACTACCATTAAATAAACAAAGAATCATCAAAAGTGGTTCAACCAGTCGAAATTAATTATTTCTATCTTTTAGTCTATCGTAGACTCTACTCTAAGTGTGGGAAAAAATCTTAAAATATGTCCTCCATAACATAAATCCATGGTCAACCTCTCTTGTAATACATTTTTACGAATACGCGTTAAATTTATGGACTTACTAAGCAGTTAATAACCGTCCACAGAACTATCGTAGATAAATATTATGCGTTTAATGGTTTCACTTTGCATTGACCCCTAATATTATATGAAAAGTACTTACGAGGTAAAAATTGAGTTAGGAGATATACAATTATACAAACCCCTTGGTAGAGTGAATATATAATATAGCAATACTACTTAGTCACTTAGATGTTTTTTGTTTAGAATGATTATAGGTCTTGAGTGGTTGAACTATAGAATTGAAATAATAACCTATGAGTATGTTAAACTTACATAATACAATATGTTGCATTCAACTTGTGTCGTGATCACGCCCGCTATAAATTGCCATATAAAAAACTTAAAGTTCCTTATTATTCTAGGTTTTTAGTGTTAGAAAAGGTTAGAAAGGAGCGAAGCAACTAGCAAATTTTGACTGAATAGTAGCGGCCGACGCGCAGTCCAGAATCGACTTTTTGAATGAATTTAAAATTGTTTCAAGCCTGTCATGTTAAAAAATACTTTGGTTATAAGAATCCGAGTACTGGTAACCATTCATAAGAATTTTTTTTAAAAATTATATTAAATTTAAATTTAATTTTATTAAATTTATTATTAAAATAAGCTTACTCTATCTTTATGTATCAACAGCAAAAATGCATTTTTCTATCTGCATTTCTAGCAAGCAAATCCTAATTTTTCGTAAGTATTTTATTTAAAAATGCGCCAACATTATATATGTACTTGCATTACACTCGGCTCACCAAGTTTGTACCAATTAGCTGCGAAATGTTCCCTTCCTCTGTTATGTGGGGCTCAAGTTAGGAGCGATAGCAATTAAGAAATACATATATTTAAAACTAAGTGTGCCGCGCGGTTTCACCCGCTTTGCTCCGCTCCTGTTGATTTTAGCGTGATGATATATAGCCTATAGCCTTCCTCGATAAATGGGCTATCTAACATCGAAATAATTTTTCAAATCGGACCAGTAGTTCCTGAGATAAGCGCGTTCAAACAAACAAACTCTTTAGCTTTATATATTAGTATCGATTAACGTTTCGCCTGCAGATTCATCGGCTTTGTCTATGACTTATATAATTATTAGGGATGTAACGATACATGATTTTGCCGATACGATACCGATACCGATATTTGTAGTAATGTATCGGCGATACCGATACCGATACCGATATCGATGGCTTGGTAGAAAAATAAATAGTGAATTATGCATAAAAAGTTACCAACATTTAACAGAGACAACTGTTAATCGTATTCTTTTAAATAAAAATGCCAAATCAAAAAACAACAAAACCATTTATTTTAGTACTAGCGGTCCGCCCCGGCTTCGCCCGTGGTACATATTTACGTTTTCTCTACATAAAAACCATCCTCGTACTTCAAGGAATATAATAGAAAAGAATTATCGAAATCGGTTCAGCCGTTCACACGTGATGCCATGACAACGCGAAACGGGTGTTTTTTTTTTCTTTTTGTGTGGTGTCTCTCAATGTTAGCCAGAAGGGCTTCTACATTTTAACGCGGACGTGGGGGTGAACTGAAGGTTCACCCTGGTGCGAAACGGGTGCAGACCCGCCGCCTTTTTATAGCTCCCGCCGCGAAGCGCGTCGAACGCGGCAACTGATACACAAAAATAATCCTTATGGCTGCATGATTCTGTATTCACGCGCGATGACTTATAGCGTATTTCATGTATAACTTTGGTGTTTCTACACCGATTTACATGATTCTTTTACTATAACCTGCCCAGGAGTATGAAGAATAATTGTGCCAAATTTGGTTAAAATCCGTCGTGTAGTTTCTGTTTCTATAGCGAATATACAGACAGACAGACAGACAGACAAAAATTTCACTGATTGCATTTTTGGCATCAGTAGCGATCCCTTATCACCCCTTCATAGTTTTTTTTAAATATATTTCATGTACAGAATTGGCCTCTCTACAGATTTATTATAAGTATAGATTATTATTTTACGAAGTCAGTTAAACTTTAAGTAATACACATACAATCAGTATCTAATAAAAGTTTACTATTGGTAGAGTTTTTTCAGAAAACAAAGTGCGCACGCGCGGGCGGCCTCCCGCATCGTTCATTGGGTGCGGGTTTTTGAATTATTTGATATCAAAAAAATTGGTTGTTTGTAAAGTAGGTTTACGATCGAGATGTTTACGTGATAACATAATGCAGTGGCAGCGCTCGAGATGAAACGGGAGATCGGTCCGTCTCTCTCTCGTTATACCTGCGATCGCGCTCGTGAGGTTTTGGTGTGACACAAGTTTATGAACATGTCACCCGACTAAAACGATTTTAAAAACGTTATCACGTTAAAAATTAAAAAAATTCAAAATTATTTATTTCTTTCCTTTACATAAACAAATTTGTGATTGGAACACTCCTAGTAAGCAAATAAAATGCTTGTGTCAGGAGGTTCCGCTCTTCCTTAACACTATTACAGAAACAGAAATAAAACAATATGAATGAATACAATGCAAAAACATAAAAGAAAAGAAAGAATTTAATAAAAAAATATCGGTATCGGTTGATTTATTATCGGCGATACCGATATATCGGCTTGCCGATATATCGGCCGATATATCGGTATCGGTATCGGTATCGTTACATCCCTAATAATTATATACTAATACGTTCTTCGAGAATTTCTCAATGTATTAAAAAAAACACATCAACATCCGTTGCGTAGTTTGAAAATAAATCTTTTTGACAATTTCTACAGGACAGCAAATTGTTTCTTTGGAATTTCAATTATTCTTTAAAACAAACTAAATCGTAAAATGTAAATGTTTTAAAAGCTCTGGAAATATACACGTGAGATCATTATTCTAACAACGACAAATAGGTACATAGTACATACCACTATTTACTGCAAGCGAAATTAATTTAATAATTACCTGAACTGATGATTACTAGAGCTCTTGTAAAATGTATTGTAAATGATAACGTCTCTTTAAGACTAAGGTATTTTATATCATTGTTCACATAATGTAGCCTTTCATAATTTTCACACTGTTGTTTTTTCAACCTGTAGTGTACTTCAACGTCTGTGTATTAACAACATTGTAATTATCAATAGTCAACATATTGCAATTTAATCGATTTTACAATATCCAAAAACAAATATTTGTTATATACTTCACTTATTTGTTATCGTAATAGTTGTTATTTTTAATTATATTGTAACTTGGTTTTTAATGGATCAATCAATAATGGTGTAGTGTAAACAATGCATTTGTAAATAAATGATCTGACAAACATTAAATTACAAATAAACGTCTGTAATTGCAGATTAACCATAAATATATAGCTGGGATTAAAATTAATATGCTTTAACAAATTAATTTTACATATTTTAATCTCTAGTTTTTAGAACCAAAAAAGAAGATGAACCAATATTTATTTAAGGGTTCTTCTAATAAAAACACACAATAATTAAAAATAATGTAGGTTCCAAATGTAAATCTAAGTAGAAGTGTTTGTATCTTTATCGCTATTGCTCCTTATTTGGACATCAAAATAAATGCAATGTGCTCTCATGTAGGTGTATCACGAAATTCTGTGAATTGTCACTAAAAGAAATTATTTAATAAAGCTTAGGAAATTGCCATTTAGCTGTAACACTTTAATACTAGTTTACTTGCCGTTTAATTGGATTAAAACACCGGTTTTCTTACTTAATAGCTTTTAGCTTTAATTCCATAGGTCATGCATGGTCGATTTTTATTTATAAACTTATGTTAAGACCCGAAACGTAATTATTTGCAAGTAAAATTCTTTATTTTGTCTACTCTATAGGTAAGCAGCATCATCATTTCTGGTGACCATTTTGTCGGCATCTAATAAGGTAAAATAACATGTAGCTAGAGTAAATATAGGAATGCTTATGCTATTATTTTCATTCTTTATATTATTGCTCCACCGCAGACAATGGTGCGTAATATGAGATCAATTGTGGTCAAATGTATAGGTAAGTAATATGAAAAGAAACTAGAAATCAAGATAACATAATTTATTTTAATTTACATATAAATCTAGCAAGATTCGGCTCCTAAAAGGCTTACTTGCAGACGTAGGTTACCTATTAAATAACTAATTACAAATCTGTGACATAGGCAAATGAAAAAGGTTAATTTCTATTACCTACTATACCTACCTACTATATAATAGCACACAGGTACATAGATTACGTAAATTATCTTATCTATAAATTATGCCGCATCAACTTTTTAAATAATAAACCAAAATATTAATTAATACATATGTTATCAAATTTAATGTATTTGTAAACAAGCAATCTGAATACATTACAATAACAATAATCGTTTATTCGCAACATGTGCGCGCCATTTTCCTGAAACATTTGCACGGCTGTAACGCGCTTCCGGTCCAACATAGATTATTAAAACTATTACAACAGATACTTCACTATTTTACTAAATTATAACTTTATTTCATATTATAATTGTTACTTTCAATAATTACATAGTATATATGTCGTTAAAGAATGTAGAGCTGGGTATGGGAATTATTTAATAATTGAATATTTTTATCGTTATTCTGGATAATTTTATTTAAATAATAACAAGAATCTGAAAACCTTGCAACAGTGTCACCTCTCGTAGTTCGTTGACAAAACTATTTTTATCCATGAATGAATCAATACTACAATTGCCTCTCATATCTATACGTATGTGTGCGTACTCTTTGACCGGCGCGGACGCATTATAAAGAAGTATAAGGTCGCATTACTCAGCCCATCCGATCGGTCAGTTAGCCGCGAACGCGCGAGTCGTCAATTTCGTTAGCGCGCGAATTTCCACAGATAAAACAAAATGTTGTTTTACTTTTTCACAGCTGTGTTACTGTCCAGTGCACACGCCAAGTTTTATAAAGATTGTGGTGAGTAAAAAGTTTTATATCTACAATAATTTATTTAAATTGGCATTATTGATAAATTGCTCCAAAATATTAACTGCTAACTGCAGTAGGAATGATTTCAGTGGTGTGCCGTGTGAGTCATTTAACAATGTTTAAATTAGCCTAATGCGTGGTATTTATGCAAGATATATATCTTTTGTATTACCTTTTATAATCAAATAATTCATAATTCAAGCAAAAAATATGTATGTATGATTTATTATCTACTCAATTAAAAAGCATTCGATAAGTAAATAGATTTAATTTTAGGTTCAATGTCCCTAAAAATAATACAAGTGGGAGATAACAAAGATATAATAATAACATATGCAATGTTTGTGTTTATTATTTAATCTGTATCTGACTTGGTGTCGCACATACACTCTGTTGTAAATTGTAGAGTATGGAGAGCAGAATGTTCTTTTGTTTTAATTATTTCTTATGCACCTAGCCTTTTTAAGGGATGTTCTGTATGGGTAAAA
Organism: Colias philodice; assembly: GCF_061535455.1. Taxonomy (NCBI): domain Eukaryota; kingdom Metazoa; phylum Arthropoda; class Insecta; order Lepidoptera; family Pieridae; genus Colias; species Colias philodice. Next base: position 9,658,918 of record NC_143092.1, read on the forward strand.
TGGTAGAAAGCCATTGCAATAATAAAACGTGAAAACGTGCATGCGAGTAAAAATTTGGAAATAGAAGGTGGGATTGGTGCTTTGCGAATTGCAAGCTTATTATGTTATTACCTACGAAAAATTTGTTTTGCAAACTAAAAAGTTAAAAACCTATATTAGCAATTTTTGTAGGTATCTTAAATGATTTTAAATTCTGGGCGCAGATTCTTTTAGTCTACTGTCTATGGAATTTGAAATACGCTTATCTAACAACAAATATCTACGAACCTACGAAATTGAAAAACAAATTCAAATAAAGTTTGTCATAATTGCACTGTCATTCTGCGTACGCAACGCTACAATGGGAAACTATTTTATTTTATTACCCATGTGTTTGTTCCTAAAATTTTATTTCCTAACAATAATATAATTTGTCGCGCTTCATAGTTCATTGTTTGCCAAACTGACCTTTATCTTTCGTTTCGCCATAGATAATATAATACTATACGTTCCGCTACATATCGGAAGCGTAATCACTGGTCATTGTTGTTGTATTGATTAATTTATAAAATCAAATTGGGTTACATACTCTTGAATAAAACTTTTATTGTTACTTTGTCTCTTTTTTGTTTTTTAGGTTTTAGTAAAAAGTATGAGGGTATTTAATGTTGACTACCTACCTACAAGCGTATTCCTGATAGTTATGTAATTTAAAATTTTTAATCAAAATTAAATAATATGTACTTAGATATCAATTTACTAGCTTTTCATCACTCGGTAAGTTAGCTGCAATAATCAGTACATTATAAATACGCTTTTCCTATCCCAATATCGAAGAAGCCGAAAAATATTAATTTTAAATCTACTAACTAATAACTAATAATTTAAAATTAACTAATCAAATGTACATAAGAACACGAGTAAAGAAATACTTATATAAATTCCTGCATTTCAGTGTTAATCATTTCGTAATATAACACGTAGGTAAAATAAGGCACATTGTTTTAATTCCTTCACGCACGTGGGGAAGTATTTAATCATTAGGTACAATTTAAAAACTTAATTATAAATGTACACGATCTTTTGTTATCGGCATTCCTAAAAAGGTTATCTATTTAGAAATAATATATAAGGTATTTATAATAAACTAGGTTTCCGCCCGCGGCTTCGCCCACAGTCAAAGAAAAACCCGCATAGTTCCCGTTCCCGTGGGATTTCCGGGATTGCGTCATTTTCCCGGGATAAAAAGTAGCCTATGTCCTTTCTCGGGTATCAAAATATCTCCATACCAAATTTCATGAAAATTGGTTCAGTAGTTTAGGCGTGATTGAGTAACAGACAGACAGACAGAGTAACTTTCGCATTTATAATATTAGTATGGATTATAAAATATAGTCATAGGTTTGGAAAGCAGAGAGAAATGGAAATGCATATAGATATAGGTACTAACAAAAAATATACCAGCCGAGTTGAAAACAATGAATCAATGAAAATGGTACATAATATGGATCAATTTTTTACCAAACATTCTCTTCAAATAGTAATTGACTACTCGTAATAGTCAAATATGTACCATTAATTTTATTGCTTAATATTGTTTGATCTCTACACAGTTATTATTATTTTTCAGATACACGAGATAATCTAAATATGTTATTTAAATAATAGGTAGATAATTAGATAAGCAATGTTAAGTACACAAAATCTGGAAAAAGTATCTATTCAACGATTGATTCTCAATAAAAATCTTTTAGATGAACTTTTGGAGAACACTCGTCTATACTTATGATAATTCTTCTTCTACATTAATAAATAAACTGAAATTTAATAACCGATTAATATAATAATTACCTCTTTGAATGCTTTGTTTTAAATGAAAGCTATGAATAGCAAATTATTCTAAAAAGGAGGCGCGAAACTGTATAAAAGAATTCCCGCGTAAAACGGTATTGTAATATTATAACGTTCAAAAACCAATTTCGATCTTAATTCCGATTATTTTTATGACAATTACAAGTCGTTTCATTTTTCGTGAAAATTATTTTATTTACTATTATAATACATTACATATTTAACATGGCATCTAATCTTCAAACTTCGCTATTATTTTCTATCCGACTTTCCCAAAGCATTTTCTCAAGTCGATAATAAAACAAAGTTTATCAATGTAATTTCTACGTCTAATTGATATTATTTGTTTATTTATCTAATACTCTTTTCGGAACAACTAAATTTAATTGTTATTATTATTTATATAAATGATTTTATTTGTTTCTATATGTGAGTATTATGTAGTAGTAGGTACTCACACATAGAAACAGATAGAAATAGAGTAAGTACATACATAGTATGTTTTAGTATACAGTAAAAGTTCCATATTCGCGGGGTATATGTTCCAATATGCCGCGAATACAGAAACCGTGAATACGGAATGGTAATTTATATGGGACTAGTAATGCCCTGCGGTTTCACCCGCATAGAATAGATAGCGATATCGTGACAGTGAAAAGTCTACTATAGGTCGGACTATAGGTTTAATTTTTAATCACATGAAAATCACCTTCACCCCGTCCCGCACTACGCCTGCTCATTGTATTAAACAGTATACCTACTATTTTCTGTAGATTGACACTTTTAAAAATTCGTTATATCTTTTGAATGGAATATTCAATTTTTTAAATTTAAAAAGTATTTTGCTGGTATTGAAACAGTCTATAATAAAACATCATTTAATGGGATAAGGATTAATATATGTGTATGGATAACATGGTTTGATTACTGTCGGCACTTCTATTTACTTTGAAAACGTAAAAAAGTTTAGTAACATAACTACTGAAGATGGACATATCGTAGGTATCGCGGACTTTCTTGTAGATATTGATCCATTCTAACTTGTGATATAATAACTAGCAGGATTAACAAGCTTGTTGCAATGTTCTAATACTGAACAACACTGAATACGAGTCTTCGTTTACACAAAAGATCATGAAAGAATGCTCTTGCTATCTAATTTTAATTACATATCTGATATCTATCTAATTCTAATCTAGCTCTATTTTCGTTTGATGTAAATGCACCGTCATAAGAGTTCCCAAATTTTGTTTTACTATACGGAAATCAAATGAGCATTGATTTTGACTCGATTGTGACGCATTAGGCCAACACGAGCGGCCAAAGTGTACTTTACGTTGCTTGTACGTTGGGCAATGCGGCTGCTGTTGACGCGTTGCTGGACTTCTCGCTGTCGGCGGTCGGGCATTCGCAGGTGAATGAGTGGGTAAGTGAGTGGCTGGGTAGAGTGAGTGGGTAGAGTGAGTGAGTGGGTGGAGGAGTGAGTGGGTGGAGGAGTGAGTGGGTGGAGGAGTGAGTGGGTAGAGGAGTGAGTGGGTAGAGGAGTGGGTAGAGGAGTGAGTGGGTAGTGTGAGTGAGTGGGTAGATGGAGTGGGTGGGCAGAGGTGTGAGTGGGTAGAGGGAGTGAGTGGGTAGTGTGAGTGTGTAGAGGGAGGGAGTGAGTGGGTAGAGTGAGTGAGTGGGTAGTGTGAGCGGGTGGGTAGTGTGAGTGGGTGGCTAGCGTGAACGGGTGGATAGAATGGGTGGGTATTGTGAGTGAGTGGGTAGAGGGAGTGGGTAGGTAGTGTGAGTGAGTGGGTAGAGGGAGTGGGTGGGTAGTGTGAGTGAGTGGGTAGAGGGAGTGGGTGGGTAGAGGGAGTGAGTGGGTAGTGTGAGCGGGTGGGTAGTGTGAGTGAGTGGGTAGATGCGTGAGTGGGTAGAGGTGTGAGTGGGTAGAGTAGTGAGTGGGTAGTGTGAGTGAGTGTGTAGAGGGAGGGAGTGAGTGGGTAGAGATAGTGGGTATGTAGTGTGAGTCAGTGGGTAGTGTGAGTGGGTGGGTAGAGTGAGTGGATGGGTAGCGTGCGTGGGTGGGTAGAGGGAGTGGGTGGGTTGAGTGAGTCGGTAGGTTAAGTGAGTGGGTGGTTGAGTGAATGAGTGGGTGAAAGAAAGCATTTTCAAAACATGTGAATGTGTTTCTTAAATGGGATCCTAAAGTATGTTGTATGATACTTATACAAGGTGTCATTTCTATAATACCGTAGAACATTTTTTTGTTCTATCTTCAATAGATTCCGCAGCGCACGCGATGACAGCATTTTTATTAAGAAATTTTTTACACCTTGGGTTACATTATTGCATTTTTGGTAAGGATCTCTATTTTTTTTGAAAATGCAATATAGCCTATGTTGCTCAGTGAAGATGCAACTTTCTAATGGTGAAAGAATTTTTGAAATCGGTCCAGTAGTTTATGCGTGAAAACCATACATACATACATACATACATACATACTTACATAATTACAAACTTTTCCTCTTTATAATATTAGTATAGATTATAGGGGATACGTTCCTAGGTGACGATTGAGATTTTTTTCGTGTCGAAAGTTTCGACGAGTTTCGACTCGAAACTCGTTTCTCATTTTTTTTAGTTGACAATATAAACTAGGAAGAGTGCAGTAGACGTTACTCGAACACAATTTTTGTAACGAATGTGAAAGACGAAACAATAAAACACGCAAAGCAGCTTTTACTATAAACGGAACTACATTTAAAAATATACTTTATTTATTGAGTTATAAGGTTGCTTCCATTCTGTTTATACTTTATTTACATTCTCAAAAACATCAATCGCGGCAAAGGCGGCTTGCGACAAAGGCGGCTTGTGTCAAAGGCCTCGTCGATATCATTTAACAACATAATAATATTATGTACTTTAGGCAAACTTGTAATAAGATCTATTTTACTTTCTTATTAGTCCATTTGACAAGGATATTGGGTTAGATACCTATTGGAATAATTTTATTATTATGTATGTACTTATTAAATCCGCGAATAAAAAAATTTTTAGTCGCGAATATAGAAATTGGGTCGCATTTTTTTAATCCGCGAATAGTGTAAACGCGAATAAAGGAAGCGCGAATAAGGAACTTTTACTGTATTCTCAAAAATCCTCCTAATATATTCCCTATCTAATAACCCATATAAGACCCATATATTCATTAATTTTAAGGCCATTTTCTTTCCAGGATCAAAGCTAGCTACAGTCCAGGATGTGGGCATCACGGGCTGCGCCCCGGACGCGAAGGAGTGCGTGCTCAAGAGGAACACCAATGCAACTATATCTATTGACTTTACACCTAGTAAGTAATCTATACTTATAATAAATCTGTAGAGAGGCCAATTCTGTACATGAAATATATTTAAAAAAAAACTATGAAGGTGTGATAAGGGATCGCTACTGATGCCAAAAATGCAATCAGTAAAATTTTTGTCTGTCTGTCTGTCTGTCTGTCTGTATATTCGTTATAGAAACAAAAAGTACACGACGGATTTTAACCAAATTTGGCACAATTATTCTTCATACTCCTGGGCAGGTTATAGTAAAAGAATCATGTAAATCGGTGTAGAAACACCAAAGTTATACATGAAATACGCTATAAGTCATCGCGCGTGAATACAGAATCATGCAGCCATAAGGATTATTTTTGTGTATCAGTTGCCGCGTTCGACGCGCTTCGCGGCGGGAGCTATAAAAAGGCGGCGGGTCTGCACCCGTTTCGCGTTGTCATGGCATCACGTGTGAACGGCTGAACCGTTTTCGATAATTCTTTTCTATTATATTCCTTGAAGTACGAGGATGGTTTTTATGTAGAGAAAACGTAAATATGTACCACGGGCGAAGCCGGGGCGGACCGCTAGTACATAATAATAAGTACAACAAATAATATTATCTATTAGCATAGAATTTAAATATTTTACTGATAACGAATCGAAATCTATACAGGTATCCCGGGAAATAGATTGTTCAATTTGATTGTTTTTGTATTAGATATATTATGTATCGAGAAGTACTGCAGAATCACACTATTTATGATCGATAGCAATGCAATTTTCAAAGCGAGCAAAAATAGAGCAAAGTTTTAAGTTAAGTGGGTCAGCCAGCTTACTGTTTATAAGCAATAATTAAATTACTATATTAGAATAGTATAATCGTGTCATTCTAATATAGATTCGATGTTGATATGTTTAAACATAAACCAGCAAACTTATTCGACCGAATTTCTTAATTTTAAATAACTACATTTTTTGGGTTTATTTTTTAAACCGTGATCCATTTTAACAATTTAGTCATTTATTAAATTTTAACATGTTTTTACAACATCCTATAATCTGCCTTTTCAGATATGGACGTGAAAGCCATCGACACAGTGGTGCACGGCGTCATCATGAATCTGCCCGTGCCCTTCCCCATGCCCAATCCGGATGCCTGCAAAGATGAGGGCCTAACCTGCCCCATAAAGGTATAAACCTATACATATTTACAGACACTATAGTCTTATATATTAGTCGCTGAAATTTATCGTAATATGTAAATTTCGCATTACTGAAAATTTACATATCAGAATTTACAATAAAAGTAAGTCGTGAACTAACTTTTCCTAAATATTATTACCTAGTGTCATGACTTGAAATAAAAACAAAATTATGAACTCTACCTCGTACTTACAGGGACAATTGTTAATCAAACGCAAACATTGTAACCAACATTAACAGTTTTAAACCAGCTTAATTAAAGGGACTGTCTTCACTTTAGATATAATATTAAACACGTATTTCTAGTAGATAGTTTATATCAATTGAAACTATTTTGGGCCAGCGCTATTTATATAAAACATCATTATACATTATTGGCTATAAAACTGAGCAATATTAGCCCATTAAAAAAGTTATAACGATAATAATCTCAATTAAGTTTCCGGTTTTCCCCCTTCTATAGCTACACAAGTACCTATTGCAAATAAGTTCTCACTACAGACTTTTTTACTAATACTAGTTTGCCTTTCTTTCACGTCGTAACGGAGCTACTTTGCCTCTGCCTTTCGGCCGAAGTCGCTAGCTACTTTTAGTTATATTCTTACTAGCTTTCCGCCGACGGCTCCGCCCGCGGTTTCAAAGAAAAACTCGCATAGTTCCCGTTCCCGTGGAATTTCCGGGATAAAACCTATCCTATGTTACTCGTGGATAATGTAGCTTTCGAATGGTGAAAGAATTTTTAAAATCGGTCCAGTAGTTTATGAGCCTATTCATTACAATCAAACAAAGTTTTCCTCTTTATAATATTAGTGTAGATAAGTGAGGGTGTCATAGAGGTACAAATGATCGTTTATAAGCAAATTGTTTTTTTTTTTCAGAGCGGTGAAAAGCAGGCGTACAGGGCAACGCTGCCAGTATTGAAATCATACCCAAAAGTCAAAGTTGATGTCAAATGGGAATTGAAAAGCGACGAAGGAGATTTAGTCTGCATCATGATACCCGCTAAAATCAATTAAATATTATCTTTTTAGAGGTTATTTTATTATCTGTAAACTGTTTGAGAATCACAATTTAATTATACGTAAATTCTTAAATTAAGTTACCATTGAACGCTTCTTAATAATTGTTATCTGCTTACTACCATTCTTGTTTTAGTTTTCATAGTGTTACAATAATAATATAACATAATATTCCCTGAGCTAGCAACATCGGCAGTTTTTAAGTGGATTTTTTATTGAGGCAATATTTTATACATGTGTTTTAAATATAATACAAAAAGGTTTTATAAAATAGGTATATAATTAAAGGTGTAAGCAAGAAGTTTTATGGTTAACATTTAAAAGTCTTGCCTTAATTTCACCAAAGTTGTACAATACTTTATGAATAGTTTGAATAAAATTTAATTATTTAATTATTGTTGTTTCTTTTACCCCTATGTCCCTCCCTTAGATCTACTGTTATTATTTAAGCCTATGATTAGTATTAGGGATGTAACGATACCGATACCGATACCGATATATCGGCCGATATATCGGCAAGCCGATATATCGGTATCGCCGATAATAAATCAACCGATACCGATATTTTTTTATTAAATTCTTTCTTTTCTTTTATGTTTTTGCATTGTATTCATTCATATTGTTTTATTTCTGTTTCTGTAATAGTGTTAAGGAAGAGCGGAACCTCCTGACACAAGCATTTTATTTGCTTACTAGGAGTGTTCCAATCACAAATTTGTTTATGAGGAAAGAAATAAATAATTTTGAATTTTTTTAATTTTTAACGTGATAAAGTATTTAAAATCGTTTTAGTCGGGTGACATGTTCATAAACTTGTGTCACACCAAAACCTCACGAGCGCGATCGCAGGTATAACGAGAGAGAGACGGACCGATCTCCCGTTTCATCTCGAGCGCTGCCACTGCATTATGTTATCACGTAAACATCTCGATCGTAAACCTACTTTACAAACAACCAATTTTTTTGATATCAAATAATTCAAAAACCCGCGCCCAATGAACGATGCGGGAGGCCGCCCGCGCGTGCGCACTTTGTTTTCTGAAAAAACTCTACCAATAGTAAACTTTTATTAGGTACTGATTGTATGTGTATTACTTAAAGTTAACAAACTCAAACTCAAACTCAAACATTTATTCATTCAATTAGACTTCTTATAGAAGCACTTTTGAAACGTCATTACATATTTTAAAATTTACCACCGATTCGGAAAGCAGTATCTACGGAGAAGAACCGGCAAGAAACTCCATAGTTGCTCTTTTAAATCATGTCAGTTTTACAATTTTACAAAATACATATGTAACATCATAATATATTATAATAACATGCCAAAGAACTGTCCTGTGGTTTTTTCGCGACAACCCTCCATGGGTTTTTATCGTCCATATTTTCCTGAATACTGTAGTACGCTCTCTGAACTAGTACATTTTTTATATAAGTTTTAAATTTAGAACTACTAAACTCTTTAATATTATGAGGAATTCTATTGTAAAAGCGTATACCTTGACCCATAAATGAATTTTTAACTTTAGCTAATCGGAAAAATGGCATTTCAATTCTATTTCTGTTCCTTGTGCCATAACAGTGTCTATCTCCTACTCTTGTGTGTAAGTCGGCGTTTAACTGACTTCGTAAAATAATAATACTAAAATAAATGGTTTTGTTGTTTTTTGATTTGGCATTTTTATTTAAAAGAATACGATTAACAGTTGTCTCTGTTAAATGTTGGTAACTTTTTATGCATAATTCACTATTTATTTTTCTACCAAACCATCGATATCGGTATCGGTATCGGTATCGCCGATACATTACTACAGATATCGGTATCGGTATCGTATCGGCAAAATCATGTATCGTTACATCCCTAATTAGTATATTAAGGGTCAGCTCACACCGAGACGCGACGCGGCGCGACGCTGCGCGCACATTTTTCATAGAGCGACTCAGAATATACTTTATTCACTAAACGAAAAGATACACATTGCTACGCCGCGAGGCACCTCGAGGCGCAGCGCTGCGTGGTGCAACGAAATCTGAATTCTCACATTGTAATGTGTATCTTTTCGTGTAGTGAATAAAGTATATTCTGAGTCGCTCTATGAAAAAAGTGCGCGCAGCGTCGCGCCGCGTCGCGTCTCGGTGTGAGCTGACCCTTAAACTGACTACCTACCCTACAACTAAAAAAAAAATTTCATCCAAATTTGGTCAGCCATTTTTTTTAATGTTTCAAGAAAACATGCAGATGTTGTCTTCGAAGATATATATCATGTGCTATACTTAAATATTAAAAAAATCTATGGGTGTAAGTTTGCTCTCCATAATATATTGCAAACTGCAACATGTTTTAAGCTGATGCTATCTTGAAATTCGAACATGGGTTTATTTCCCGCCAATTTCCATAAACAATTAAAAAAATAATGTTTATAAATATTGATAAATGTAATAGACAATAAAAAACATATTTTAAAAAATTATCTTATTCCATAAAAAAGCTTATAAATGTAAAAAATATACATGCACATTTAATATAATTTTATAGTTAGTCAAATCCATATTTATGTTGACTAGAGTTTGAGAATTTAAGTATTACAAATATACAGTCTAGAGAGGAAAAATTACTTTGAAAGCATATATAAAATCTGAATAATAAAAAATTATCATGTTGGTCTGCACACTAAAATTAGAAACCGTGAAATTTACAATATTAATGCATGGGCCGGTTTAGTTCATTATCACTTTTGCACGCCTCTTATGCGAAGCGTTGAGGTGGGTACTACTGTCACTTCGCGCAAAACATCTGATTTTTCAAACTTAAAATGTCTTTATGTATCATACATTGCACTTGTAAGATAATACATACACACACATATTAAGAAAAAACACTATTTTTAACGTTCATGATATTTTTGATGTCATTTTTGTTATTTAAACTAGTTAAAAAACAGTTTAAAAAAGTTCTGTCTTGGACGTCCGTGTGTCTGTATGTGCGGATCCTTTTTCTTGTTAACACGATAGCGACCGAAATACTTTACTAATTGAGTCTTTTTTTTTCTCTTACGCTTGAGTATGCTCAGGAATAGAACCCTTTCATTTTTCAGGGTCTGATTCGATGTGGTTTAATTGTTATTAAATAAACAAAAATAATAATTAATAAATACCTATTTATTAAAAAAAATTATGAGGCGTGCACTTTTGGATTTTCCAAATTATTTGAATTTACCCATTTATAAATAAATTTTTTATCGGATTTTAAACGCCATTTTATTCATTATATTATTATAGCATATGCCACCCCCTGTGACCATGCTTGCTGCAAAGTGTGCAAAACAACGGGATAATAATATAATGAATAAATCGCGTTTAAAATCCGTTAAAATATTTAATTTCTAAATGTATACGCTAGCGTAAAATCAAACACAAGAATTTATCTCACAACAGTTAAATAAATACTATATTGTTTCTTCTCTTAAATAAATAGGTAGTCATATTATTCTTCTTCTATATAAAAATTTCACGATTTCATTAATTTGGAAAACCCGACACACTTGTTTTTGAAACATCACTTTTTCTTAACGGGCCCTCTACACTTACAACAAAGCTGTCCAGTCTTATCTTTCTTAAAATGCAAGTTAAATTCAAGCTTAAAAATCTTCCTATACATTGACTCTTTCACTGGCGTCACACTGTCTCTTTCACACTCATTGCAATACATAGTATACATTTGTTTTATATTCATGTTCGCTTCTAAAAACTGTTTCTTAGTCGAAAATTGCTTTATAGGCTTAGAATCAATAGTATTGAATGACATTATATGCCTTCTCACTCTGTCTTTAAATTCGTTGGGTATAGAATGAGTGCTCGCTTCAGAAAGCCCTCGACCATCTGGTTTCGGCAAATTCAAGTCAGTTTTATTCAAATGCACATTATACACTGGTTTCTGTGATATTGCTAACGTCCCTAGATAAAAGTTCTTGCACACCGCGTATCGCACTGCGCGAACTAAAAAGAAATACTTGAACGAATAATTCCGTTTAGAATTACCATCACTATGCTTGTGATCTTTATGTCTCACTGAGTTTCGTTCTGTTGTGTTTAACAAAAAATGTTTCTTTTCATTTGCGTTTAAAGAATAGAAAGCTTTGAAGATGTGTTGTCTATCAGTATCGTTTATTCGTTCGTTACACTTGTAACGGCAGGATTTTAAGCAGTCTTTTGTGTTTCGGACGCATCTTTCAGGGACATATTTTCCTCGGCGACTGATGTATGCTTCGCCGCGTTGGTGCTTTTGCTTACGGACGTTACTGGCCCATTTACTTGGGTTCGGAAGCTGGCTCCGCGTTCGCTTCTTTTTGAGCACTATTTCTATGTTCACTTGTTGATCGCTCTCTGGTTTTGATCTGTAACTAACATGTAAACATTTAATACTATGTCTAGTAGCTAAAATTATATTTATATTAATTATAAGCAAAATATGTGATTATAATTCACCAATCTACTGCCTTGAAAGTCTTGATCTTTTGACCTAGACAAACTGTGTGCCGAACCAAGAAAACAATTGAATGTTTTGCACTACAGGCTATGTTATGACACAATTAAATTTTTTATATACAATATTAAAGTTATAACTTTATATTGTAGGCTTGTTCTATGTTTGATGTTCAACATTATCTGTAACTTTCACTAACAAATAAGCATAACAGAACAACAGGAGCTGAGAAAACAGCCCTCTTTAATGCTCTAATAATGTGCTACTAAATTGATCTTATTACTACATGCAAAGATACTCACTCATCCTGCTTCTCCCCAATCAACTGCAATTCAGGCTCTACTTTAGCAATAACGCACTGTTGTTCCTTCAAAAACGTATCATACTGTCCGTAATACTGCTGATGCACAGTACCAGTTAATAAATGCTGTTTAAACAACGGCACTTGCGGTAGAATCACATGAGACGTGATCTGTAGCGGACAATCACCCTGTATCGGTTGAATAGTTTGATGTACGTTCTGCAAATGTATCTGCTGACATGACATAACTGTTTGGTTCTGTGTGAGAACATTCTGTATGTTCGTTTGTATGTTGTGGACTTGTGTTACAGGGTGTAATGTGTCGGTAGTTATGGCGTCTTGGTATGTGAGCTTTCCTTGCGTGTGTAACGATGGATGGATGGAAACTGAGGGCTGGTACACTTGAACTATGTGCGGCAAGCTCGCCGGCACCGTTTGTAACTGTTCCATTTCTCTGAAATTATATTTAATACGGTTTAAGAAAAGTTTTGTAAACATTTTTATTTTGTGACTTTGTTATGAAAATTTTTGATGTTGTTGCGATAGAGGAATTATTATAACATATTATATATTAAGTATTAAAATAGTAGTTCATTAGTATTTACAAGGCGTTTATTTATTTATGCATAAGCATTTATGCAGACTATAATTTATGAAAATAAAATATGTGAACGTGTTTAGCTCGGTAGTTACGTTACCTGGTTTGTTTAGTTCCTTTTTTTTTAATTATTTCTACTTCAAAGCAGAATTTGCTTCCACTTAGTTCAAAATAAACAATAAATGCGCCAATAATTTTAAATTCATATGTAATTTGCCATAGTTCCAAGTTCCATCGCTTTTTGTGATCAAAACAAAGCAATATGGATGCCAAATCAGTGTTAAATGTCAAAAGTTCAATAAACTTTTGTTTGAGTCGTTCAGAAATATTACTGTTTTTCTGGATTTGTCCATCAGAAGAATCATCTAAATATTTTTATTTTTCTATATATTTCTTTTGATTATGTGCATTTATTTCATTTATTTAAAATTTAATTAAAATTATTCTACACAAATAAATTTTGTAGTGACGTGCTGTTGAATCGGTAAAACGCACAGATAATATCTTGTGGCTAAGTTTATCGTGGTTTTTACGAAATATAAAATTGATAAACTTTTTGAATATCTCAATTAGTAAAAAGATATAAATTAGGTCTAGAGTTACTCATGAAAAATTAAAAGGATGATAACGTAAAAAAAAACATTGCCCTTAGACTATGTACGTATAATTATAAATGATGCAACAGCTTGATCTATATGAAGTTACGTATTAAACAAACTATGTAAATACACCTGCACTAACTACCTATTTAGTCACTGTATATTAATGTTATCTAGCACTATTCCGTTGCTGTAACAAGTAACAACTTTGAAAGTGAAACTCGTCTTGTTTTTAATTAACGATTTTCCTGTTTATAGATAGATATACATATAGATAAAAGAAAACAAATATTTAATATCACAACATTTATTACAATTACTAATATTGACATAAAATTATCGTACAGTACAGTAGTACATCAGCTAGAACAATTATAAAAACAGGCAACGCTTTTTTTTATGGTGCCTCATATATTTTATAGTAGGTAAATGCTAAAGTTTGTATTTCTCTATAAGTAATACAAATGACAATAACTAAACAAATATATTTCTTTATAATATATAACGTTTATTATTAATCACAAAAATAACAACCATCTTATAATATATCACAGCACAATCACACGTACAATTTACATACACAAGTTTACAATTATTACAAAAAAGATGTTCATCTTCTGTATATTATCCATCGTCAAAAAATAACATTTTGTAGGTAAAAAAAATATGTATTTAAAGGCAGTAAGTCACCTTAATTATTCAGATTATAAACAAAAATATATTTACAATCATTAATTAATAAATACTGCTAAATGTTTGGCTTGCTTTCAAACTTAGTTTCTAAGAAATGGTAAACATAGTCATACACGACTAACATGATTGCGCCACCCGGGCCCAATCGGAGTACTTTTGGCAACAATCCTTTGTACAAGGCTCGGAAACTGAAACAAAAAAAAATACATTAATTACGCTCATAACAATATATTATTTTTAAATACAATAAACTAGCTCTTTACCCCGTCTCCAAACGGGATTATTTTTGTTTATTATTTTTTTACGTTATTACTTAATTATAGGTAAACCAGAATCTGATGGCAAATTGGGAAATCAAAATTTTGAGTGTGCAACCCTAGGGAAAATGGACTGAACGATCTTGATACTGCTTATTTTTTATTTTGTCCTCAACATCATTAGTCACATTACATAAGTGAACAATACTGTACTTAATAATGAGATATCCACTTAATATTATGTAGGCACATACTTATATGTATAATATACATATTACTTTTATCTATGTAATACATATTATTATTTACACATACCTATATATTTTGTATATTCATTATCATTATGCCATGTAAAAATATGGATGTAATGATAATGCAGATCAAAACTAGATTGCTAATAATTTTTTATAAAATAAAATAAAAATAAAATGAAACTATGTTTATTTTCGTAAGTATTAAAGATACACACATTATAAAATTGACTTGGACAGCTTGGACTTGACGAATAGCCGTATTGGAAACTCCTGTAATAAGTTTTCATAAAATTATATTGTAATCAACAAACAATATTATAGTTACCTACTTATAATATTTTTTTATTTTAAGTATCAAAACGGGTAAGTCCAATTTACCAATAAAATATTCAAAATTGAAAATTGTGATGTGTTTGACCCTTCTTCATCGAATGTTTTTCTATACACATTATAAACAACACCTCTTGCTTGTGATCGCAGCGGCTTTTTCGACATTTTCGAAATTTTTTAGACAAAATCCTAAAAATTATTCATCAATTGCAAAGAAGACAAATAATTTGACAACCAATTTGATAGTTGTCAAAAAAAATTGCCATATGAAAATCTTTTATTTCGTAAATATAAATATGCCATCAGATTCTGGTAGACCTATATGTGCCATAATCCAAGTGGAGACAAAGACGAGACAAAAATCATTAAAAATCCGTTCAGACATTCTTGAGTGATAAGAGGTAGCTCCCCACTAACACGACTTTTTCTTTTACTATGCAATTTACAACATTAGGTTCATTTAAACATGATAGTAAAATGCTTATCGTTGTTACACATAAGATATGACTTGAACAACTTATAAGATTCGTTTCTTATAGCCGAATATTTGTTTGCTAGGCTGCAGTGGAAGATTTTGCTTTAAAATTAAACACTGATTTGATTGTATTGCGAATGTTCAAAGTGAGACATACAGTTCGTCATAAAGTTATTTATTCCAATAATATCTTTGTTGTGTCTTTGCGTTGGCAATATGTCATACAACTTCATGATTAGTATGGGCTAATTATAGCTAATTCATTCAACTTTAGCGTTTGCCATTTTTGTACCTATATGGGTTCACTTTTGTTTTGTGTATGCTCCAAGTGTACATAACCAATTATGCTAAGGAAATTGATCGAATTTGTTTTTTGTCAAAAAAAAAAAATTATGGTATCTACCATGTATCTACCAATCAGAAGGCCGCTGGCCGTTTCGAAGAAAAAAGGAATCATTAAAATTTGTTCTCCCAATAGAATATTCTGAGGTCATAAACCCAAAATAATACATTTCAATTGCAAACCCTCATTTATTTTTGAAGTTGGTTGAGAAATAAATAAAAATCGGCTTAAGTAAATCAGTCTAAAATTAAAAATATTTTTTCAGTTGAAAAAGACTTAAAATACAAATGTGTAAATTAACACCTTGCGAAAATACCTACTTATAAACGTTGACCTATTTAAAAAGAAGTCAAGTAAATACGCGAAAAAAAATCTTTATATTTAGGTAAAAACAAATATTTGTCCGGGTAAACACTTGGATAGCATCCAATTATTATTGCAATGCATGCCGTGACGAAGTAATTTACGTAAATTGTAAATTGCATCGCTTCTAATTCAGTGTTCAAAGTTCACTATCACACATCTACCTACATAATATGATTGCTATACAAGTGAACAACCTCGGAGTGAACAACAGTATTGAATGAAGCAATTTGTAGGTATGTAGGTATCTACTTGAGAATAGTAAATTCTTAACAAGCAAGTTTATAAACTGTATTCATTAAAATCAAAAAGAAGGTTACTTAAGGTGAATTCAACACAATATTACCCATAAAATTCATATGTGTAGATACTCACACTAATGCTATCGCCCATCACGATAATATGTAGTATCATCTCATTGGTGGTGATAAACAACGATAAAGTAATGGTAAACACAGGGGGCATATATAGATAACGTGAGGCATTTTTTGACCCCCCTACGCCCTGGGTGAGATTTCGTGAAATGAATTAACATAACTGTGTATATAGTTTCAGGTACGATGCGAGTTCAGTTACTCACGCGTTACAAGTTTAATTTTGGCAGTACTCCATGCTAAAATTGTTTTAAGATTATCGAGTGTAATTGATTTTCCTTTTAGAATCAAATCATGATATAATTAGCAGAACTTCGTATGATTTATGAGACCACGAACATAACCTAACAACTAGTTAGTTTAAAAAAATGTTGTTGAAATGTATTTATTACATTTTTTTATGAATGATTTTTATTACACAAAGTATCATAAAATGCTATAACATAGATTTTATAGCTATGTGATTTTTTTGTATCCTGTTGTATAGTTTACTCATTCATCACGACAAACAAACCAGGCTATAATATGTACGATAGTATCAGACATTGTAAATATGAAAAAAATAATTCTCCCTATAATATGTAAAATTTATCAACTCAACATGTATGGTTTCTTAATTGGAATCTTGAACCCAGACTGTTTGATCACCTGAAGTCTAAACAAACATAAATGGGCTGATTCAAGTGCATGTGATCAACAAATAATAATTGATATTATGTGTTACTCATAGTCTAAATCAACACTGATTACATTGTTTTGAATATCAACATGATATCAACGTTAATCGTATATAGTAAGTACCCTTACCCTTCTTCCTTATAAACAAGGTAAATGGCCCCCGTAGTGGAACTATATTTCACTACGCCGGGCATCGGCTGTGGACCCTGAATTCGACTCTTTGCTACATCGAACGGTATGTTCACACAGGATCCAAGTACACCAGAAGTAAATCCAATTAATACTTTACGTCCAAATTCTAGGAGAGGATCCTGGAAAGCAATAGAATCAATAAATATTTCAATAGGTACATACTGTCTCGAGAGCTAATTTATTATCCTACTGCAGATGTATGACATCATAAATGATGTTTTAGATAAGATATCACTAGAGTAAATAGTAGTCAGTAATTAATGCGCTGTAGCCTGTAGGATTTTTCAGCAGATTTTTCAGAGCAGTTTTCTTTCTTATCAATAACTACTGTCTGAATGTTTCCTTTGAGAAAAAAATTGGTTGTCTGTAAAGTCGGTTTACTGACGATAGTTGAACGTGACAACGTCCGATTGTGCTTCTTTGTTGCTCGTTCCGCGCTCTTACTTGCACTTCAAATGGAACGCCTCAGAGCGAGGTAACGCCGCATGAGTCATGTTTTTTCGTGCGTGCAGCCGGCTCTATCGAATTATAAGACGTTGTCACGTCAAAGTTTATATCTATAGTCATAAGACTTAAGGGTATGCTCCTTACAATCGGGGTTGTGGTACGGGTACCATGATGTCTTAAACCAGTATTATTTCCAGTGTGGAAAAATGACAGTGTCTAGCATCATCACTTCCACAATGGAAATACTACTGCTATAACATAAATTATCATGGTTTCCCTTCAGATGCTGTTAATACTTAATACCCTATATGTATATACACTATATTCAATATTATATAATATTACGTTTCATAACTTAGAAAGATAAACAAATATGCTATTTTCATTAAGTATCTGAATTTTTCATACAATAGTAAAATGGCTTCGATACAGAGTACCTATTTAGATAAAATGAGGAGGCACATAATGATGTCGCGATGAATCACGTTAAGTACGTGACCTAAATAGGTATTACCTATACTAGCTATACAATAGTTTATGTTCTAAAATTACTGCAATGAGCATCAGCATGCATCTGTTTGTAGGAATAGTTCTATTTCGTATCGGAAATTGCAATTGTAGTTTTGTATAGTAGCGATATTGTTAAACGTTTCATTGCTTGTTTATTGTAAAAATGACACGTTTGTTTTTCTACGACTGTGAATTGTGATAAGATTGAGATGAAATGTTACGATGAACGATCGAGTCGAGGTTATCTCCATGTAGGTATCATAAGGTACAAAAATACGATATTCAGATATGAAATGCTGGAAACAATGCACTATTCGAACACAATGGTGCACATTTTCCATTTGATTTTGTAATAATATTGTAGCTTTTAAGTGAGAAAAATTACCAAAAAATGTTTTTTTTTTGTTCCTGTCTAAAACATAAGAAAAAGTATTTACTAACCTGATATTCCGGCAGGTACCCTTTAACACTATGGTAGAATCCGAAGTAAACCATATTGAACACGCCATTTCGCGCTATGGTTGCCGTCAATCCCTTATTCAGCCCTCTAAAGCCAAGGCCACTCTCTCTGACAATTTCCCTCGTTACTGTCCAAGTACTCGGTACTTGGGCAGCTAATTGCCTGTTCGATTGAAGAGTCACTTTGACCACTTCAAAGGGATTTACTAATATAGCTTCAGTTACGCCCGCACCAAGGCCAGCTAATGCGAATGTCTGGAAAAAATGTTCAGTTAGGTATAGTAAAGATTTCCGAATTTGACTGGCAAATATAAAATATTTTATCCCGACATCTTATTCTGATGTTACGGAAAGTTTGCGTCTGAATTGTTACGTATGAACTGCTGAATGGATTTGGATGAACGTAATTTAATAAATTTAAAAAATGAGGCTTAAAAAAATATAGGATATTTTAATGGTAAGTATTTATGTTGTCACCCAAAGAAACATAAAAAAGAATAAAACTTGAAACGATAACGGCTTTCACGGCTAAATTGCTTGGGAGCAAGCGGGTGAAAAACTAGTAGAAAATAGAAATACGTTACGAATTTTTTTTTATATATATCTTTAAGACTGATATTGCTGAATTCTGTTCAAGTTTCAACTGTTCTTTGCTACGCAAGTTCAATTTAAAAATATTTCATATATACAATTATATATCAACTTTTCTGCATACTTAATTATTATTTATTAATAATTGTTCACAACAATTGTATTGTTCGTAATACATATAATGTAAATAAAATTAATACGATAAACGGAATCATATCTTCTCAGAGGTGATCTCGTCCATATATATACAGGGTGTCCCAAAAAGTAGTGATGAACGAAAGCTGGGAGGTAGAGGACTTAGAGGGCTATCCGAAATACCCCCATGTGTGTTATGCGATTTTTCGTATTTTCGGAGTTATTACATTTTTTTCAATTTTTCATCTATCGCCGAGTACGATGAGATTTTTATTTATTGTGACGTGAATTATTGCGCTAGTAGCTTGATTTTTTTTGTGTGCTAAGCTGAAAGATAGGCCAATTCAGTATGGTAACATTTACTATCGTTAGATCTTCGAATGGAATAAAAAAAAGAATTAAATGCCAAGAAAGATAAAATTACCCAGTATGTTCATAACTTCAAGGGCCCATAAAAAAATGAAATCACACAAAAAAGGTTTTCCATTTGGCTTTTAAAAACTTGTTCTATCGATCAGGTAGCTACCCTAAAAATTTCATTTTATTATTCTGAAGGCTTCAATCGAAAAATTGAAATCTAAATGTGGTAAGTGGAAAATTTTTATTAACATGATGATCATTAAAACCAATAAATAGGTGTTTAATTACCAGAATTTTTTTTAAATAGCCCCGCTGTTGCTCAATGCAAGTGCGACATCACCGTAAAAAGTTGTCTTTTTAATGTCTGAATGCTCTTTTATCATTTTTAATGGTTTCTTCTGCTACTATGAATTTCCGGGTTATTTCGTCCAAATTGTGGCATTCTCTCAAGTAGCCGAGGTCTTTTTAGTATCCCCATTAAAACAAATCAATGGAGTTTAGGTCGAGGGACCGTGGAGGCCAGGCTTTAAAGCAGGCGTAACCGGCGCATGCGCAGGCTGCAACGACCAATCCATCTTTCAGGGTATTTTTGCCCTTTAGCCTGGCCTCCACGGTCTCCGGACATAAACCCTATTGAATTTTTTCCGTGGGGATACTACAAAGACGAGAGACTGCCACAATTTGGCCGAAATAACCCGGAAATTCATAGTAGCAGAAGAAACCATTAAAAATGATAAAAGAGCATTCAGACATTAAAAAGACAACTTTTTACGGTGATGTCGCACTTGCATTGAGCAACAGCGGGGCTATTTTAAAAGAATTCTGGTAATTTAACACCTATTTATTGGTTTTAATGATCATCATGTTAACAAAAATTTTCCACTTACCACATTTAGATTTCAATTTTTCGATTGAAGCCTTCAGAATAATAAAATGAAATTTTTAGGGTAGCTACCTGATCGATAGAGCAAGTTTTTAAAAGCCAAATGGAAAACCTTTTTTATGTGATTTTATTTTTTTATGTGTCCTTGAAGTTATGAACATACTGGGTAATTTTATCTTTCTTGGCATTTAATTATTTTTTTTATTCCATTCGAAGATCAAACGATAGTAAATGTTACCATACTGAATTGGCCTATCTTTCAGCTTAGCACACAAAAAAAATCAAGCATATAGCGCAATAATTCACGTCACCATAAATAAAAATCTCATCGTACTCGGCGATAGATGAAAAATTGAAAAAAATGTAATAACTCCGAAAATACGAAAAATCGCATAACACACATGGGGGTGATTCGGATAGCCCTTTAAGTCCTCTACCTCCCAGCTTCAGTATATCACTACTTTTTGGGACACCCTGTATACCTAGTTAAAAACATGTAGGTAGGTAGGTACCTAGAACCTAGATATTCAATTCTAGACATTATAAGTATGTTTTTTAATCAAGGTCATTAATATTAGAAAGAGATAAGCATGGTGTTTACGTAATTAATTCATATTTTATTTTATCAATACATCTATTTCATTATTATTGCATAACATTTCACGAAAAATGAAACTTTCGCATATTATATTATTATAAATTATCAAGTAACTACAATAAAATTTGCAAGAAAATAAATAAATTTAATTAATTAAAACATGATTATGACTGAATGTTATAAGTAAAGCCAACAAGATTAAAGTTAAAAATAATTTACAAAAAATTACTTATATATTTTGTACCTACGTTTGCGCGATAAATAATTAGTAGATAGGTAATTATGTGATGGAATGTAAATAAAATTAATTAGCAAATACGAAATAACTGATATATCGTATTGCAAATATTTGAATAATAATTAATATCAGTTGAATTATGAACTGTGAATGTAAACAATCACAAAAAATAAGATTTTAGTATGTTATTATAAAAATATTATTTTTGATTCATAGAAAATATTAAAATGAATAAAATAAAACTAACTATAGGTGTTGGTGTTGGTGAGCCAAACATAAAAAATCTTTTATACTGTTCAAAAGTGAGGAACTTCACAGCTCTTTTAGGAGTTTCCGCTAATATCGGCGGTAGAATTCCTTTCCAAAAAGATAGTAATCCTTCATGTCTGTGCATTTTTTTCATACAGTCTACTATCCCGTTGTAATAATGAGGATCAGAATGGTGCTGTGATGATCTCGTTGCTTGTAGTTGTAGCCTTGTTTTTACTAAATCTAGAGGATGCATAATGCACACTTCTATGAATCCTGCACTACCACCAGCACCAACTTGCATAGCAGCTTGTTTTAATAGTTTCTCAATATCCGGCATTTTGATAAGATTTAAAAATATCTTAAAGAAACCACTACACTATTTTACAACTTATGAATCAACTTTAAATTGCGCTAAGGACGGTTTTGTTGAAACTCTGCTTTTAATTTAAAAAATACACAATATTGCGCCTTTCGTGTCACATACCATAAAGGTGAAATAGCAAACTGTGAATGAAAGACACAACAAAATTACTACGAATATAAACTGTTCTATTTACGTTTATCGGTTTTTGAAATAAAGCGCATCTCTATCGTCAAAGCTAATGTCAAAAAATTGGCAGCAATAGAGCACCTGTCGGCTGTCACGTTGAAACTTGAATGTGTCAAAGAATCGAAAGTGTTGTTTCGACAATCGAGTGTACCTATACTTTAATTCAATAATCTCTATATTTTGAAAATTGTATTATAATTAACTTAGAATCTATTTTCAATCCCGCCCCCTTCTAAGTTTAAACAAAACTACAAAATATTTTTGCGTAAACCATATGATTGCAAATTTTGTTATTGTATTGCCCATACAAAATGGCAGTAGGAAGGAAAGACCTGCTTTTGGACATAAGCTGATGTAAAATATGAATAAAATTGTACTTTGGACTGTTTTGTGTGAGTGGACAGTGAATTAAAAGTAAATATGTGGTTATAGCGTGTAAGATGGGTTCACAGACGTTAGAGATATTACGCCAAGGTATTTGGGCATCTTTGACTGGCGGCTGGTTTTACGACCCACATCAGAATTTGTTTTGTAATACGGTGCATCTCTACATTTGGCTGTTTCTACTCTGCCTACCGTTCTCTGTGTACCTAGTGAGTAACGATTTTTTAACCTTTTATAACATGCTACCACAAACCAGGTCAATGCACCAAGTTGTTTTCATCTTACGATTAGTCATCGTTGTCCATGGATTTTAAAAGATACAATGATTATGTATAATTAACAATTATATCAGTAAACATACATTAATATATAATTATCACTTCATAGAAAAATAATATGATTTATTACAGGGATTATCTAAACATAAACACTTTGTCATTAGAATTGGTTTGCCAACTCTATGCACGAAACCTTCTTAACAAATACCTGTTAAAACATCTACCTTAAATATACGATAAAACCTTTTATTGCCCATTACTATGTATTTTTACTTATTTTCCAGTACTTCCCACCAGCAAGCGTTGGTTGGCTAGTATACTGTGCCCTGGTGGCCGTGCTGTTCACCATTCTCAAGTTGATCAACCATGGTCTGCATCACATGTATGATACAAACGAACTCATAGTTGTTCCATCTACGGACGAGGCTGGCAACCCTACTGAGAATGCTGTGTAAGTAGACAGTATCTACATAGACTAGTAAGAAAGATTAGAATTATTAAAGTATATAAAAATGTGAGCTGATAGACTGTATTTCACTATTTATAGGTTGTATTTCATGCCATAATATAGTTGTTTAGAAATATAAGTAGAACTAACATATTTGGTAAATGTAAGCAATGTTGACTGTGTATGAAGTTATATTTTGAAAACATTTAAGTGATTATTTATTTAGGTTATGTATCAAGATAATTAAATACTCAATTATGCAGTGATGTGTGTGACACCTGTTACTGTTTTTTAGGGTTCCATGGTCTGACAAAAAACCCTTATAAGATCGTTCAGTCCATGCGTCCTAGTCTGTCACAGCACAATATCTTCTACATTTATTTTAACCTTCATTGGACTACAATAAATATTTCAAAATTAGCTCAATTGATTCAGCCATTCACAAATTTTAGACTAACAAACAGTAATTGACCTAAATTTTACAAATACAAGACAAATTTCATAATTTCAATAGTATTTTGATACAATGACAAACAGTACAATGTTACTACAGCTTTCGCATTGAGATAATAATTATAAATAACCTCTTTTGATCTTAACCTTGTTCAACTCATATTTTGCAAATTTATCCTCAAATGATTTATTTAACAACTTGATTTTCATTGTAATAGAAGTTCAATAAGCAATTTTAGAGAAGTTTACTTATATGTTTTTATTTTCTTCTTGAAACTTTAAACATACAACCTCATTATGCCCCTAAATTGAAAACTTATTTATTCAATGTTTCAAATAAATTTTTTGATTACACATTATGTTATGAACATTGTATGGTATTTTGACATTAAGAAAAAATAGGTCAAAGAATTTTATGGGAATATAAACAGACATAGATTGAATAACTTAGTATTTATAATAATATTTTATTATTGTTAATACATAGTAGAGTAGTGCATGACATTAACACAACTGTAGAAAATGTAATCTGTACTGTGCTTTCTTTAATAGAGAAGAAAGACAAAATAAAAAATTAGTTGAATATATAGTAATTAGTATGCAACCTAAGCATTGAATAAATAGATGATAAGCACAAAATATAAGTAGCCTTTAGTTGTAAGTTGCAGTAGAAACTTGTAAAATGAAGTAAAGCCAAGTAAATTTAAGTGTTGCAGGCAGTTAACACAAAGTTCTATCTCACCTTGAATATATAATATTGATTGTAATTTTCTTACGAAGGATTAAAAGATGAACTGTTGTTATGTATAAGTGATTGATTAAAGATTAGAGTCAATTATAGTGCTACAGCATCTTTTGGCATAGATATTCGAAACCAATGCTTATCTAAAATATCTGATGATAAAATGAGTGTGTTGTTTGATGTGGTTGTGATGATTCCGTATTTACAATAATTTTACTTATCCCATTCCAATAAAGAGTAATTAACTAGTAACTACCAATATCCTACTACTATTATAAAGGCGAAAGTTTGTAAGTATGGATGTATGGATGTTTGTCACTCTTTCATGCAAATTTTACTGAACCGATTACAATGAAATTTAGCACACATATAGAGGGTAACTTGGATTAACACATAA
Source organism: Colias philodice (assembly GCF_061535455.1). Classification (NCBI taxonomy): domain Eukaryota; kingdom Metazoa; phylum Arthropoda; class Insecta; order Lepidoptera; family Pieridae; genus Colias; species Colias philodice. Next base: position 9,683,943 of record NC_143092.1, read on the forward strand.
ATAAATAAATAAATAAATATTACAGGACATTATTACACAAATCGACCTAGTCCCACAGTAAGCTCAATTAAGGCTTGTGTTGTGGGTACTAGGCGACGATAAATATAATATTTAATAAATACATATAATATAGATAATAACACCCAGACCCAAGAACAAATAATTGAGTTCATCACACAAATATTTGCCCTGACCGGGGATCGAACCCGGGACCGTCGGCTCAGTAGGCAGTTACTTTACCACTGCGCCAACCGCGTCGTCGTCGTCGGAAATCCCACGGGAATGGGAACTATGCGGGTTTTCCTCTGAAAACGCGGGCGAAGCCGCGGGCGGAAATCTAGTCTAGTAATATATAAACATACATTATCATAACTTCAATGCACAGGCACTACACCATCTGAAGAAAATTAGATAGTTTCCACTTCAATTTAACAGATTAATACCTATTTTTCTGAAACAAAGGATTTTTTTTTAGTTTGGCAAACCATATTTCGCACCCACGACAACTGATTGTCATCCAAGTGCCAAAAGATCCTCATAGCACTGCTGAAATAGTTCCTCTTTTGGTTTTACTTCATTTCTAAAGCTCAGTGTGATGATATTAACAAAATTTATTCACAATAAATTTCATTCAAAATAATATAAAAGTATATTTGCAATATAGCAATAACACACTAAGCTTCAAATTAGAGTTTAATATATTTTGCATTAAAAATAACCAGCTTCGTAATTTTTGTTTGCATGTATATAATTAATATCGATTTACTTACAATTGTTTAGTCTACTGACATCCCGCAGGGCTGATGAGGGAGTCGAAATGCAGACTCTGAGCGCAGCGGCGATCGCACCAAGCGATAATGACTCTGTCACATCTTTAGAGTACCACAAACCTAATAATAGTACTATAGGTAAATAAATCTTGCTTATCTATACTTAATATTATAGAGCTGAAGAGTTTGTTTGATTGTTTGAACGCGCGAATCTCAGAAACTACTGGTCCAATTTGAAAAATTCTTTCGGTGTTAGATAGCCCATTTATCGAGGAAGGCTATATACCATCACGCTAAGACCAACAGGAGCACAGCTAGTTTTAAATAATATATCCTACAATTAAATGCAAAATAAACAATATCAAATTAAGAGCCATGTTTATTGAATTTTGATTAAAAAATAAGAGTAGTAATTGTTCAAATAAATCTTATTTTCGTTATTTCTTTACAACAGATTTAAAAGTGGATGTCCACCGAAAGAACAGCTCGGAATCGAGCATGGAAGACAGTGCCATGTCAGCCAAGCAAACGGAACCAGTTGCCATGACCAAGTCAGACTTGTGTGTGGCGCAGTCTGCAGAAACCGCGGGGCCTTCTAAATCCCGTCCAACCAGAAACCGATCGAAGTCCGGTCACAGAAGAGAACAGAGAACGAAGAATCGTCGAGGCCACGGCCGTATTGACGAACTTATTATTGAAGAATCACGGAATTCAAGAACAGAAAACAATTTACCAGTGCACATGCTCACTGATGATGGACCATTCGCGAAAGTTAGTCGACGATACCATGAATGTCCGCATCGACGAGGATCTAGCAATAGAGACTTTTTCAAAGAATGGCTGTACTTAGATGGCAATGAAGCTGCGGGCGAACCATATCAATCAAAGTTTGCGCGACAACTGAGTTTCGATTCAAGAGACAATTCAGAGCCGAGCGTCGGACCGCCTTCTCCAAAGAAAAGGTTGGCCCAGCGACGACGATACACAAATTATCCTGATGAAAGTTGCACCAAGTCTGCTATGGCGCTTGCGACTGCGCAATCATCTAATATGAGAAGATATTCGAACTCAACTATGTCTACAATACAGTTACCACTGTTAAATTCCACAGCACAACTAGTATCGCATATGAGACGTCATTCTAACAATGCAGATACACAGTTTTTCGCAAGTGTTGAATTAGGTGAATACATGATGGTAAAAGCGGAAGCTCCAGCAGGTGAGACTGATAAAAATAAAGGCAAAAGCCCAGGTGTACGCAGGATCAAAAGTGCCGCGTTGGAAATCGGTTGTCCTCCTCCAAGTGTTTCGAACTTATCACCCCATCCCAACAGTGCAGAAACTATTGGTGGTCAAATGCTCAAAAATCCTAAAAGTGCTGTCATTCCACCCCCTAGTAAATGTTTAACTCGAGGTCCTCACCTTAATTTGTACCCAAAAAATGAAAACGGCGAAGGTCCCAGTTACCCATATTTGACGTATGGATCAGAAATCGTTTATCCTATCGCGGAAATATCCGATGAAATGCAAACTTCCCAAAAGGAAACTGATTTAGATTCAAGTGGAGAAAGTTACAGTGATTATGAAGATGAAAAACAGTTTCGCGGGTTCGATTGGGACGCCGAACAATCATCAGCGATGCGCTCCAGCGATTCTGACTACGAAAATAATGGTTCAAGATCACCGTTACTTGATAGACCCAATGATGTGCGCGTCGTACGTGCAAAAAATCATCATGATTGCAAGAAACATTGTTGTGAAAGGATACAAGTACCTAAACACAATCCTGGATGTCCAAATGATAAGAAACCTATAAGACTGAAAAAATGCGCCAAAGTAGAGTCACGACAAGATCGTCAAGGTAACTTATGTGAATGTAAATATAATCCGAACGGTGACTACTTCGATAAGGCTAGTGCTAGCTCGAAAGATTTGCTTATAGAGAAGTCCAGCTTAGAATCAAACGATACCGGCGATCAATCGGAAAAAAAGACAGAGGAAAAGAAACCAATAGAAAAGAAAGTTTGGGACCATGATATATCTAACTCTAGCAGTAGCAGTGAAGAAAGGCCAGATATTAAATTTGATAAAAATAACCCACCGGAAACAGAAGAATCACAATTAACCTGTGATAGTAAGAGTGCAGACGAAAGAAGTGTATACAGCTTAGATTGGCTCTTTGAAGAAGCAGAAGACAAACAGATCTATGGTGCAGAAGGTACTGACCCTGAAGAAGTAATATGTCAGAAACTTGCTTTAGTTGAATCATCGTCCAACGTGTCAAAAAACTTGGGCGCTATACCAAAGCAGATAAAAAACTTAGCGCGTTCACGGGCTTCCTCACAGAAGGAGAACAAGAAGAAAGATTCTAGGAAAGAGAAAGATGAGAATCAAAACGAGGAAAGAATACTAATGGATGCTGTAGAAGCCCAGGCTGCTTTGGTACAAGGATTGGAATGTTTATTCGCTGCTACGAACGCCAACACGGTTGTAATGCCGCCTCCAAATAGAGACGAGAGATCACGTAGTCATCGGCAAAGTATAAGAGGTGAAAGGGAAGGTTCCCATAAAACTAGAAAAAGGTCTATAGAGGAAGTTGCACAAACATCAACAAATACCTTACTACCTACTTCCATGCCATTATTAGCCGCCTTTCTCAATTCTAGAGTAGATTTTATGCCTTGTTGTGTACCTGATAACAATCCCCCTCAAACAGAGGCACAACCTGTTGAAGAAGGACCTAGACTTAGGCCGTTAATGGATAGAAACCATAGAAATAGAGTTAGAAAAATCAAACGTTCCACACGTCAGCGAAATAATCCATCGTCACAATCATCAGACAAGAAAGATAAAACAGCGAATGTGGAAAATCCAAATTCAGGCAATGTTCATTTTGCCACTTCGTTTGATGACACAACTGATGGTGCTATCCATTGCTTCATGGATGAATATGGCAACTGGATGTCATACACGTTCGATAAAAATGGATCCGGTCGTACTCAAGCGTTACCTATACCACTGCCCGAAAAGGAAGATTGTCGAACATTTACAGTTAAACCTGTGGACGAGAATTCACTAGAAACTACTGGTGAAGGAAGCTGTGGGTCTTTGGAATCGGAGGCGGGAACCAGTGAAATTACGAAACCAAAACGAGGAGATAGCGTTGATCACAGTTCTTCAAATCAAGGGAGCAAGAATCCACTTCTCTCTAGTAATAACAACGTGTCAACGATCGTCCCGATTAATACGAATAACACAAATAAAAGATTCTACGTTTTTGATGGAGGGACTGGGTCGCATCCGGACCAAGCGCGATCACCTGTTGCCTATGTGACTGATAGTTTATTAGAACAAATCGAAGCTGAGAGACAATCGCGTATGGGATTGCCCAGTATGCATATCAACTACCTAATGAGCCAACAACGGGCCCAGCAACAAGCGCAACAACAAGCAGAAACAACGCAATCAACGCATATACCCAGTCTAGTGCAATCTTTAGCTGACGATAGCTTAGAGATCAATATGAGAAGTAAATTATGCAAACTCATAGATGAATTGGAGAAGAACAACAAACCGAAAACGAAAAGTTATTACAAGTTCAAACTAGCCAAATATTTAGAGATAAAAGTAACAATGGATCGGCTGAAATTGATGGCACTTTTTGATAGAAACTTGACGTTTAGGGAAACATTTGTATCGATAATGCTTGCGATCGCGGTGGCCGTTTTGGGCTCGATGGTTTTGAACCTCGGATTTTACAGGGATATCTACGCTTTTTGGTTCTGTTTTATCATGGCTGGCAGTCAGTATTCCTTACTGAAGAGCGTACAACCCGACTCCGCATCGCCTGTTCATGGATTTAATAAAATGGTTGTATTTTCCCGGCCGGTGTATTTCTGCTTATGTACTGCAATACTGGTTGCAGTGAGTAGTCATTTACAGCAGTTACCCGAAGCCGACAACGCACACACGCGAAGTAGACGAAGTATAGACGAAACAAAACCGTTGAATATATACGGTATAGATATAAACGAGAGAGACTGTCTGTATATAATTCAAGAAATCCTATCAAAGTTCCTATTATTTTTTCCTCTAGCTTTTAGTTTGGGTTTGTTTCCCCAAGTGAATACTTTTCTTATGTACTTATTAGAACAAATCGATATGCATATATTTGGTGGTAACGCGACGAGCAGTTTGAGCGCTGCAGTGTATTGCGTAGTCAGATCTTTAGCTGCTATAGGAACGTTATACGGTTTCGCATACAGCGGATTGATCGAAGGAAAGAAATCACAGCACCAAAAACATAATATCCTTATTTCCATATTCTGCGGCCTACTTGTACCCATAGCATATCATTTAAGTCGAAGCGCAAGCGACTATACCTTAATATGGAACTTAATTAAAAAACATTTGTTGCCACCGGAGTTATATATTGTGCATAACCCTGAATGTTCGCCAGATATAGAGAAAACGGAGCCTAATACGCTATCGGAGAATAAAAACAATAATTCCGAAAGCAATATTTCTAAACAGAACTCCATTGGCAGTTCGGCGTCTAAAATTAATTTTAGTTCCGAAACAAATATATCTAAAACGCAGAAACGATCTCAGGCATCGAGTGTTAGCTCTCTGAAAATGGATCCAAAAGGAGACACGACGAATTCTACGACTTCTCTGAAAGTGGATCCGCCTACTGAAAATGATGACAAGACTCGTGATACAAATACGTTGAATTCAAATATAAATAAGACTGAGGGTGATAAAACTGAGGAAGATATGGAAGATCCTTTGCCGAAGAAATTGCAAGAGACGGTAAACGCGAGGTTGAAGAATGACGTCATAGTTTGCACGTTTCTAGGACTCTTGGTGTTTGGTCTGCACTGCACAACTGTCTTCACTACACTGAAGCCACAGCTGAACACAGTAAGCATTAAATATACATTTTTTATCATGTTGAAATTTAGAGTATTCTGTTATTTGCTGAAAGTTCTGTTTTTAATTTTATTTATTAACCTGTCACTCAGTTTTTGTGATGAAACCCAACAAAAAAAAAAATTACTTTAACCAACTGCAACGATTGTCACAAATAATTCTTATTTTCTGTTATTATTTGCTTTGATATATGTTTCTCTGGAATAAATCTTTATGAAGCGATTATTCCGCCTTTTCTACTTGCTATTTTATGCTCAATCATTGTATATATTGTTATTTCTTTACTTTGATTATTATTATTTCAATTTCAAGGTACTCTGGATAATAGCAGGCATCCTAGGTTGGATCCTACACTACCTAATACCACAACTGCGTAAACAACAACCGTGGCTATGTCTTGCTGCGCCAGTTTTGAAACAACATGAGCACGCGCAGTTTGAAGTTACCGAACCGGCGAGGCTTATGATCTTTGAAAAGGTAAGGTGATGTTTTTATATTTATAAAAATTAAAGTCATCGTTGAAGATAAATTGATTTAAATCACACACTATTGAAACTGAAATATATTTTATTTGTTAATTTTAGTGTAAAAAGAGGAGAAAGTTCAACACTCCTCGTCTCAAAAAATAATAAAAGAAACTAAAAATTATTTTCATTGCAAAAGATCGCGTTCTTAGTTATTTACAATTTGATATCTTTTTAGAAAGCTTAAATGACATGTCCTGATTTACAAGTTATTTTATACATATAGAAGAATTTTGAAAGTGGCGAATGTATTGGAATAAACTCAACAACTTTAGATCAATAATAATAACAGAAATATGTCACACTTTTTGTTTTCTATATCCATATTAATGATGCAGCAAATATTTACGTGCTCAAGAACTAGAACTTAGCTTAGAATATTCAATTTTTTAGTGGAAACTTTGTTGATATTCGTATGGTTTTTATCTCTTATTTATAAGAAATATTGTATTGATTGTTTCCCAAAGATGAATAAATAAATAAATTACGTGCAACTTTCATCCAATAATAATAAGTTATCATGTAAATCCATTTTATTCTACAGATATACGTATATCTATGTTTCCTTGAGCGCAACGTGCTATTCCCGGCGGTGGTGATAGCGGCCATAACTCAGGACGCGCCCGCAATCGCGGACAAGTATGGCGACACGTTTGGCGCGCTTATTATTTGCGTGTGCGCTCTTAAATGTGAGTTGAATTGTATTATTAAGCTATTGCATAGCTTCTTAAGCCTTGAGCGCGGGGACCGAATCCAGAAATTCCGTAACGAAAAAACCTCACGCTCCCCACGGGGACGGGCGCGGAGGTGTGGCTTGAAGGCATAGCATGCAATAGCTTTACCGCGGCAGTCCCCGAGTGACACACGTATTTTTCTTAATGTTTTGTTGATTAAGAATTTGTTGAAATGTAATATTTGTGTATGATGATGTGAATTTTTGATAACGCGTGCGAAGTTCGTTAATATTATGTTGTCAGTTTGGGGATCTAAAACTCAGCAATTTTCTACATCAATTGAGTTTTATTGGTTTTGAACACTTAAAACAAATTGAAATGTTTAAATTTTCTTCGTCTGCCTAGTTAGCTAGTTAATTATATACATAATATGTATTTGATATTTATCAATAGTCTGACTTAAGCTTTTTAGGAAGAAATCAATTTATTTAGAAACAAAAAATCATTTGAATATTGAAATTTTTAAATAATAGGAGTGTCAATGCTACCCAAAAATTTGCTTCTACTATTTATTATTCAATATTTATTTTACAGGTCTTCGAAACGCATACTCCGATCCAGACAGTCAATACCTAATAATAGTATTTGCTGTACTTTTGTTCCAACGGGATTTGGGCAGTCGCAAGATTTCTGAAACTTTCCTAGTTGATTACTTCATCATGGCGATCATATTTAACAAAGTCTACGAGTTTTTGTTGAAGGTAAGCTTGTTATAATGAGCTTTATATGCTATTTTTTTTTAATATTTGTAGCGTTCACCATGTTAAAATGTTTAGTAGCAAAAATTCGATAAAAAATTATCTTTATTCTGAAAAAAATAATTGAATAATTACGAGTAATTGTATAAAACGTGCCACTTTAAATAAGTTGTAGACCTATACATTTTTTTACGAATATTTCATAACCAGTTTACATATATTAAAAGTCTGGACTGCCAGACTTTTTTTATAGGGAAACAAGTAAAGAATTCTCGTATTACAGTGTCTGTAAACTGTATTTCTTACATTGTAAATTCCTTCATTTATTGTGTAGTATCACAGATCTGCGAATGGTACATAGATTATAAAACCCCTAAATGACAGGAGGAAGCGATTTTGTTTTATAATATGACTAGCTTTCCGCCGGTGGCTCCGCCCGCGGTTGCAAAGAAAAACTCGCATAGTTCCCGTTCCCGTGGAATTTCCGGGATAATACCTATCTTATATCACTCGTGGATAATGTAGCTTTCGAATGGTGAAAGAATTTTTAAAATCGGTCCAGTAGTTTATGAGCCTATTCATTACAAACAAACAAAGTTTTCCTCAATATAATATTAGTGTAGATGATTTGGTGGTATTTGTCGTTTCTAGGTCCAATTCGTGGTAACATACATAGCTCCATGGCAGATCACGTGGGGTAGCGCGTTCCATGCGTTTGCGCAACCGTTCAGCGTGCCCCATAGTGCTATGTTGTTCTTGCAAGCTGCATTGTCTGCTATGTTGTCTTCCCCCCTTACACCGGCGTTGGGTGAGATATACAATACAATAACATTTATTAAATAAAGAAAAAATAAATAAAACAGAGAAACATATTAGATATATAACATGTTTGCAGTGTGGAAATTTTCGATGGGCCCTGGAGGGAAAGTACTTGAAGTTAGTTAGTCTCCAGTAGGAGATAGCAAATTTTGCTGAAAGTTTTGTGAAACATTAATTTATTTATAAAAAGAAATAGAACTGCATTTAAAAATTTTCAAAAATTCACTTGCCTTGACTGGGAATCGAACTAACTAAAAATCAAAAGAATACATATATTTTTTCATTCTTCATAGTCCATACAAAATAATACAATTTTTTAATTAAAATTATTATTAACAGGAAGTGCAATATTCATGACGTCATACGTGAGGCCGGTTAAGTTTTGGGAGAGAGATTACAACACAAAGAGGGTCGACCAGAGTAATACCAGACTATCTTCACAATTGGAGAGAAATCTGGGAGCCGGTAAGTTAGTTTATTTAACTTAATTCTCCACATTCATAATACCTATTGTTATGTAGTTACTTGCACGTCTGACGTCTTATTTTCGATTACAGATGACAACAACTTAAATTCGATCTTCTACGAGCATTTAACTCGCTCGTTACAACATTACCTGTGCGGCGATCTGATGCTCGGCCGATGGGGCATAGTGCAGCAGGGGGACTGTTTTGGTAAGAAAATCGAGATTATTATTATTGTGGAAATATACTATACTAGCTTCCGCCCACGACTTTGTACGTGCATCCCCGTTTTTCCCCGTTCCCGCAAGAATTTCGGGAAACCCTTTCTTAGCGGATGCCTACGTCCTAACATCTACCTGCATGCCAAATTTCAGCCCGATACGTCCAGTGGTATGGGCTGTGCGTTGATAGATCACTATATCAGTCACCTTTGAGTTTTATATACAAAGATAACAAAACGAAATTAATACACGAAAGATTTTTTATAGGGACATAATAATGAGAACATTATAACAATAAAGTATTCGGAAGATTTTTTCTTATAAGTTGACTGTAGAAAACCCTATTTTTATTATCAACACAGTAATAATTATTAATATTTACCCAGGTTTGATATAATAAAGATCATTGTTACTGAATTTCTATTACACATTAACACTTAGAAAAAATAATCACATTTATTTGCATTGAAAATAGCATAAATTTTGTTCCTTTTACTTTTAATAACTACGTATTTATTTTATGCTATGTTTCCCTCATAATCCAATTTTTGTATTTACTTTGTATAAATTTCCACATCAGTGCTCGCGTCAGACTACCTGAACTGTCTGGTGCACATAGTGGAGATGGGCAACGGTCTGGTGTCGTTCCAACTGCGCGGTCTGGAGTTCCGCGGCACGTACTGTCAGCAGCGGGAAGTAGAGGCGATCTCTGAAGGACCCGAGGAGAATAGCGGTGAGTAACGTGTAAACTTGCGTCAGACCACTTGAAGTGTCTGGTGCACTTTTTGTTCCTTTTGATATTTTTGAAGTGAAAACTTCTTTAGCGGCGTTGGGTATAAAATCTTAAACTCGCGTCAGGACACGTGGCCTGATCGAAAAAGCGCAAGACGGATGTTTTTTTAGCCCTTATATTCCATGCGTAAGACGGATACCATTCCAAAATATCAAACATGCTGAACGTTATAGTCTGTCCACTATAAGAATTGCTTTTTGACAGCTCGACGGGTGATACCAAAAGTGATGTACAAACGATTATCGATTGTGATACTATTTCAATTATAAATTCCAAACATTATCATAAATCGAATCAAGTACGTAAATAACAATTACAACGTAAACATACTAATAAGATATGTAATAATAAGACCACATATCTATGCATTTTATGTTAAAACTAAACTAAATTAATATTTTATTATTTATTGGTTTCTATCTTACAATTTAGTTGTCTTTATGTTTAAATTATATAACATAATAGAAGAGTTTTTCTGTATAGGATACATTTTACAGAGTATTTCTATCGATTATTATAATCTATCGACCTATCATTGAATAATTCTGTGTAGACATCACTAAGTGGGCGGGACATGTCCATGAAGTACAATAATTATTTGTATGACATTTTAACATAGACAATACAATCCTTCATAGGCGTGAAGCTGTCAAAAATCAAATAATATAATGGACAGAGTATAATAATCAAGTTTTCACTTCTGCCGGCACTCCCGGAGTGCAACCAGTCTTTTTATCTTTGTAAAGATTGTTTTATTGAAGAATCATATTGTAATAAAAATGTTTTCTTACGTTTATTCTTTTGTGTAGCGCCTGCAGCTCTTGGTCATTCGAGAAGAGACAACTATACTGTTTCTATGTCTATTTGTTTGTAGTTTCGATATTAGTATAGTCTATTTTTTTAATTTCTTTTTCTCTCTTTAATTATCAAAAACGACTGCGTCTGTTCGCTTGGCGAACAGCACATATTTGATATGTCTATGTCATAGTTGTGTGTTTATTTATCCCTAAAAAAGACATCCGTGGTATTTTATCACACGGGAAACGAATTCATACAAACTTTTTCCCAAAATATTTGACTGTGTCTCTGAAATCTATATATTTACCTGTACAGAAGGCATTTGTGACACCTGGTCCCTCAGGAGACGAGTTCTTACATATTTGACATTTATTTTATATAAATTTATAAAAAATAGAAAAAAATTGGTTGTCTGAAAAGTCGGTTTACTGACGATAGTAGAACGTGTCAACGTCCGATTGTGCTTCTTTGTCGCTCGTTTCGCGCTCTCGCTTGCACTTTAAGCCTTACATGGAACGCCTCAGAGCGAGGTAACGCCGCATGAGTCATGTTTTTTCGTGCGTGCATCCGGCTTTATCGAATTATAAGACGTTGTCACGTCAAAAATTCCATCACGAGGCGGCGTTTTTCCAAACTACATATACAAGGCCAGCACGCAACGGTGTGAAACTAATCACGTATAGTTTGGAAATAACTTTTTTATTTATAAAGCATTTGAATGCCATACAACCAAAAATATCAAATTCATGTATCTTATCTATACAGAAGGCACGTGCGGGGCGTGGTCGCTGGGGGGCAGAGTGCTAGCGCCGGGCGCGTGGTGGGCGCTCCGCTGGCTCGCGTGGCAGCTCGCCACAGCGCGCTACGTGCTCGAGGGGTACTCCGTTAGCGACAACAGCGCGGTCTCCATGCTGCAGGTGTTCGACTTTAGGAAGGTGCTGCTGACGTATTATGTTAAGGTGAGTATCACCCGTGGTCCCCCCGCTATGACCCACTGGTGGGTCTACGGGTAATATTTTTTCCCCGTGGACCCACTGCTATAGTATGATATGATAGTGGGTCTACGGGCACTGGAAATAAAAGTACTTTTTACCCGTGGTCCCCCGCTGCCATACTTTCCAATTTAAAGTGTAAATTTATATGCAAAGTAAATGAAAGTGCGTGAAAATTTTTTTTTAGGTATAGATATGGTAAAATAGATTGTAATGTGTTTTTAGGTGATTGAAATGGTGTGATGAAAGTGTAATTTAAAAAAGTTATAACTTATGTAAATGTTAAGTGAGAGAGCCGTGAATTTTGATGACAATATGGTTATTTTGTTGACTCTTGTTTAAAATAACAGTAAATTAAATATAACATGCTTTATGAAATATTCCTAAAATCCTGAAATATCAAGTTGACTCGAAGGACCATGTTCTAAAAAGTATTTAAGGATGATAATCACATAATATTATGTTACGAAAATCGATCTTTATCGTTATGTATTTAATAATAAACAGCATAATGTTTATATTTATTCACAGAGCATCATTTACTACACGATACAGTCAAGCAAACTAGAGGAATGGTTATCATCACCAGAATTAATGGAAGCCCTAAAACCAATGAATGAAAGATCATTCGTTGATTTGGATCCTATTTTCAACGTCAATCTGGATGAGGATTATGATTTTCGAGCGTCTGGTATTACGAGGTTAGTATTAACAGAATATACACAAAAAGCAATGAAATAGATAAATAGAGTCAGTTTTTTTAAAGGTAGACATTAGAATGAATTTTAATAACAATATTTTTAACATACATGTTTATAATAACATGTCTGTATTCTACTTTTAAGAAATAGCTCTGTTTAATTCGTGCATGCTGTGTTAACCTATAATTATTTGTAACGTTTTTGCGAGAACATAATATTTTGATGCATGTAATATTTATATCGTAAGAATCACTGTAAACTAATGTTGGTTGACCAAATAAATAAATAAATTTTGTCGCTTTTAAACGTCTGGCAGATGTTATGGTCCACCGAAAGTGTTTGGAAATGTTCAATATTTTAATATGTATTTTTGAAGTAAAACTTCTTTAGGCGCGACTAGGGAGTAACTCAGATTTTTTTTCTGACGGAAGTAACGCTGTGTAGTTTTTCCGCCATTTAAAAATAATAATTCTGATTGGTTGTAAGTATATGTCATATACTACACGCTTCTTGACTTATACGCCAGCTAGTGGCAAATATCATAATCAATTAGGATTATTTATTTTCAAATTTTCAAACGGATCAATTGTGAATAGCAAAGTGAATGAAAAATTCAACAGTTTTAAAAACATTATTTTAACCCATTGACCACCGAGCGGCCCGATCGGGCCGAGACACAATAGATTTTCTATTGTGTCTGTGATCCGAGGACTGACGGATTAAATTGCAAAATTTTTTGAAAATCTTTATCGTCTCTATTACTTTTAAAATAAGTAAATTAAAAATAAATTTTCTGACAATTGCGACATTTTATAATATTCAATAACAAGGTTATATTGACATGTGCGTTTTACTTCAATCGCGCGTAAAGGTTACACGCACGCACTTTTTTTTATTCTAATTGCCATTTGTTATTAATTTTTGCGAATGTTCATTATTTAACAAAAAGCACTTTTAATATTTAAAAAAAGACGGGTTGCACTCCGGGAGTGCCGGCAGAAGTGAAGACGTGATTATTAACGTTGAGCATGTTTGATATCCATCCGTCTTACGCTTTTTCGATCAGGTCACGTGTCCTGACGCGAGTTTAAGATTTTATACCCATTACAGAAAAAGTGCTCAACGCCGCTAAAGAAGTTTTCACTTCAAAAATTTGCTCGTTTAATCACATTCCAAATATAAAAAAATACATATTTCCCACATTATTTTACAGGAGTAGATTCTGCGCGGTATACCAAGAGTGGATAGCACACTGCCGCGCGAGGAGGGGGGGAGGTTGGAGGAGGGACCCCCCACTACTCACGCTGTGCTTTGCGCTCAGTTTATTGGGGAGGAGGGCCCTAGCAGCTGCCCAACATCTGTCCGCTTCTAGGTAGGAAATTTTATCTATACTAATATTATAAAGCTGAAGAGTTTGTTTGTTTGATTGATTGTTTGTTTTTTTTGTTTGTTTGAACGCGCTAATCTCGGGAACTACTGGTCCGATTTAAAAAATTCTTTCGGTGTTCTCATTTATCGAGGAAGGTTATAGGCTATATATCATCACGCTACGACCAACAGGAGCGGAGCCACGCGGGTGAAACCGCGCGGAGCAGCTAGTTTTTAATATTTATAAATTTATAAAGAATAGAAAAAATTCGATCACGAGGCGGGACTCGAACCCGCATCCTTTCGCGCCATTCCGGGGCGAATGCCTGATCAATTCAGCCAGTCGTGACCCGCCAAGGCAATCGAATTTATTCTATTCTTTCAGTTTTATGTATCTAAGGGACACGTTTTAACTTTTATGTGTATAAAGCATTTGAATGCCATAAAACAATAAATATCAATTATACTAATATTATGAAGCTAAAGAGTTTGTTTGATCGCGCTAATCTCAGGAACTACTGGTCTGATTTGGAAAATTATTTCGGTGTTAGATAGTATTTATCGAGGAAGGTTAAGGCTATACAGGGTGTAATCGTTAAGTGTGCACAGGCGATTTTTCCGTAAGTATTACAGATAACAAAAAACTTTAAACTGATATCGAAAGTACTTAACCTAATAAGTAAAATGGCCGTAATAAATTTTTAAAAATAAATCGAACAATATCAAAAAATTTATCTTTAAACCCTCCCATACATATGAATATCCCGTATGTACATTTAATATGAAAGATTTTTAGCTTTCTTTTTCTTTTTTGGTTTTCTGCTTTAATTACTTCGCGAAGTGGCATTTTCCACGCATTTCCCAGGCATTTTCCGGACATTTCCCAGGCATTTTCCGGGGATTTTCCGAGCATTTCCCGGGGATTTTCCGGATGTTTCCCAGACATTTTCCGGACATTTCCCTGGCATTTTCCGGGAGTTTTCCACGCATTTCCCAGGCATTTTCCAGACATTTATCAGCATTTTCCGGGGATTTTCCAGGCATTTTCTGGATATTTTCCGGATATTTTCCGGGAATTTTCCAGGCATTTTCCGGACATTTCCCTGACATAGCCTGTAAATGTCTGGAAAATCCCCGGGAAATGCTTAGAAAATCCCCGGAAAATGTCTGGAAAATCCCCGAAACATGCCAGGGAAATGTCCAAAAAATGTCTGGAAAACATCCGGAAAATCCCCGGGAAATGCTCGGAAAATCCCCGGAAAAAGCCTGGGAAATTTCCGGAAAATAACCGGAAAATGCCTGGGAAATTCTCGGAAAATGCGTGGAAATTTCCGGAAAAACCGTGGAAAATCCCTGGAAAATGCCAGGAAAATATCCGGAAAATGCGTGAAAATGTCCGGAAAATATCCGGTAAATGCATGAAAATGTCCGGAAAATGCCTGGAAAATCCCCGGAAAATGCCTGAGAAATGTCCGGAAAATGCCTGGGAAATGCGTGGAAAATCCCCGGAAAATGCCAGGGAAATGTCTGGAAAATGTCTGGGAAACATCCGGAAAATCCCCGGGAAATGCTCGGAAAATCCCCGGAAAATGCCTGGGAAATTCCCGGAAAATGTCTGGAAAATCCCGGAAAATAACCGGAAAATGCCAGGGAAATGTCCGGAAAATGCGTGGAAAAGTCCGGAAAAGGCCTGGAAAATGTCCGGAAAATGCTCGGAAAATATCCGGAAAATGCGTGAAAATGTCCGGAAAAAGCGTGGAAAATGCCACTTCAAATTTGCGAAGTAATTAAAGCAGAAAACCAAAAAAGAAAAAGAAAGCTAAAATCTTTCATATTAAATGTATACGGGATATTCATATTTCATACTTAATGTATGGGAGGGTTTAAAGATAATTTTTTTGATATTTCTCGATTTATTTTTAAAAATTTATTACGGCCATTTTACTCATTAGGTTAAGTACTTTCGATATCAGTTTAAAGTTTTTTGTTATCTGTAATACTTACGGAAAAATCGCCTGTGCACACTTAACGATTACACCCTGTATATCATCACACTAAGACCAATAGGAGCGGAGCAATGCGGGTGAAACCGCGGAGCACAGCTAGTGTTGAATAAGAGAACAGTTAAAGAGATCTTTACTCCTATCTATATTTGCCATACATAGAAATCTAAATAACAAGACACTAGAAGTCGTAAGCGTGCGTGACCTTGTCGCCACTCAGGTGATTTGCACATCACCAGTGCATTCGTCACTGTTCAGTTGCTCTGGAGACGTATGAGTGTATACATGGTTTGTTTCAGCAATTCCCATTGCGGATATTCTTCCACAAGTTGTAATTATACTTATAAAGGAATAATATTTCATCGGAAAATATATTTTTTTAGAAATAATGCCGTTTTTCCTTAAAATTATAGAATATTTACAAGTATTACGAGTGTCACCATAGTAATCGAAATAACAATGAATGACACAGTCGACCATTCTTATTATCACGTTTGTTCGTATTGGACCAAAAAGTCTCATATACTTAGGGATGTTATTCTAAAATAAACCGTAAATTCGTGCGTTAGGATACATATTCAAAAGCTTAATTTAATAGATAAGTTAGTTTTCACTAAAATCAAGCTGTCCAATAAAAGGCATAGTTTACTTGTGTGTACTGTTTAGCTTTCGGTTTGAATGTGTTGATTTTGGCGACAGCGGTTTTCATACGAATTATGACATTACAGCACTTCTATGTGTCTTGTTATTTAGATTTCTATGTTGCCATAGCAAATATAATATTTTCTTTTAAATACTGACTGAAAAATCGTCCCTGACTGACCGGTTATCAATTTTAATTGTGTGTCAGAGATATCATTCGCTTTAAAATAAATATGAGTTCATATTATTCTGAATTTATTCGGAAATGATATTGTTCTGTTGTTCTTTTTTTCTTTCTAATTAAAAAAAATAGAAGTAATTCAACTTTATTATTTATAATGATGACGTTATGATTGTTGCATCCGCTTTTCACGAAATTAAGAATTGAGAAATATTATTAACCACATGTTTTTATTCCAGCGTGGAATTCTTCCTCTACGGCCTGCACTCGCTGTTCAAAGGCGACTTCCGTATAACCTGCGCACGAGACGAATGGGTGTTCTCTGATGTGTCGCTGTTACACTCTGTGCTTGCGCCCGCTATACGGATGGCGCTTAAGTTGCATCAGGTTTGTGGTGTAAATGTTTAATTCGTGCTGTTTTGCAAATGTTTAATAATTTTTTTTTAATTTGTCATAATATGTCTAGGATTCTGTTAAAAATGGGATATTTCCACAAATTATGATTTTTATTGATGTAAATGTCATTAGGTTAAAAATATCTGTTAATAAGGTTCTTTTTGTACAGTAAAATTTTATTTCTTATTTTTGTGTTAAAGTTGTGTATGTGTTGTTTGATAGATTATCGTCAGATGCATTAATCGTCTCCAGACCCTACAGGTTACAAGTGGGGTTGACAATCTGTTTTACTGATCATTTTTGTTTTACCAATTATGCTATTTTCATTATATTTCTCGTGTCAAAAAGTGTACATTTTGTTGGTTACTGAAACGTTTACACATATGCATAATGCATGCCTGTGTTTGTTCTTATAACGACATACAGATTGTTTACGTGCACTTAAACATGTGCGTGCGTGTCATACTAATAACCTGATATCCGATGGCTCTGTACGTGTATGTGTATTCATTATAACACACATACGTCCACCACCTACGCGTCTCCACACGCGTCAGCGTATGTGTATGTGCGTATATTCATAATAACATGCACGCATACGTCCGCCACGCACACGTCACTACACGTGTCAGCGTGTGTATGGGGATATATTCATATTAACACGTACGCACACGTCCGCCACGCACACGTATCCGCACGGTCAGCGTGCGTATGGGCGTACTGCGTATATTCATAATAACACGCACGCACGTGTCCGCACAGTACAGAGTGCGCATGTGTGTGCGCGTATATAAGCCGGCGGCTCGTGCCCGCAGGACCACTTCATGTTCCCGGAGGAGTACTGCAGCAGCGCGGCGCTGTACGCGGCGATCGCGTCGCACGCGCAGCGCCTCGTCATCTGCCACGAGGCGGCGCCCGCCTGGCGGCACAACGTGCTGCGGGGGGCTCCACACCTGCTGGCGCTGAGGTATACACGAACTATTCGTTCATTCATTCATTAATTCATTCGCTCATTCAGTCATTCATTCATTCACACATCAATAAATTTTTATTCGATTTATTAGTCATTCCTTCATTCACCCATTCTTCCATTCTATTGTTCAATTGGTCATGAATGATAAAAAAAATGTGTGCATGTACTAGTGTACACACGTAAGAAGTGAAACTTCTTTATTACCTTATTTTTCAAAATATAATTTACTATAATATGCAACTTGACAGAAATACGTCGAATCATGCGTGGTAGGGATAAGAAAAATATGACGCGTAACGAAAAAATGTTACACAAATTTTTTTTCGAACCCCGATAAAGAAGTTTCCCTTCAAAAACTAACATCGATAAACTTTCCGTATTAGCGCTGCGGTACTATACGAAATTCAGTTCAGTAGTTCATTCATTCATTTTGAACATTCAGTTGTTCATGAATAATTAAAAAATAAACGTCAATAAACTTTACGTATTCAAAAATTTACTAATTCCTTAATTCACTTGTTCATTAATTCATTCATCATGAATGATAAAAGACTAAACGTCAATAAACTTTTATATATTCTATATGTTACTTAATCTTTCATTAAATCGTTCGTTCTGTCATTCATTCATTTGTTCCTAAATTATAAAATACTAAACGTAGATAAACTACGTATTCTATCAGTCATTCTTTCATTCAATCGTTCATTGTTTGTTCGACTCATTTTATTTATTCACACATACCACACACAAAATACAATAACATCTATAAATATTCCATCGTCTGTCGATGTCTGTTCTATTATTTTCTACAAATTGTCTATTTTAATAAATATTGTCTTGTCTATACTAAAGTAACAAAACTCGACAGGCACGTAATGGACGAAGGCAACGACGACTACAAGATAATAATGCTGAACAAGCGGCACCTGGGGTTCCGCGTGATCAAGCTGAACCGCGAGTGCGTGCGCGGACTGTGGGCCGGCCAGCAGCAGGAGCTCGTGTACCTGCGGAACAGGAACCCCGAGCGGGGCTCCATACAGAACGCGAAACAGGTAAATGATTATAAGATGTATTTTTGTGGTTTATAATGTGTATCTATAATGGTTTCGGTGTTATTTTTTGTGCAATACATAATCTTTAATGAGAAATTTTTAAAGAATAGAAAAACAAAACTTTTTTATTTCGTTCAAGATAATTAACTATGTAGATTATGATATACTGTGCACATAGTTTCTTGGTTATTCTTTTGTCGTGACAGTTCTTTTCATTCGTTCATTAATCCAATTTAGGAATCTTGCCATTTTTACAAGTAATAATTAAATTTCATATTTTAGTGCGACTTAAAATTTATATAGCATCAGAAGTCCTTTTGACTGTTTGTGGCAATGATATTGGTTAAATTTTTACAGTGGTTTGTTTATTCCAATAAAAACGCTAGTTTTAAGCTTTTCACTCATTATGATTGAGAAATTATTTTATATTCAATTTTCTTTGTCCACAGGCACTCCGCAACATAATAAACTCGTCTTGCGACCAACCAATCGGCTACCCGATCTACGTGTCCCCGCTGACCACTTCATACGCCGACACGTCAGCGCAGCTGTGCGAGCTGGTCGGCGGGCCGCTCACTGTCAGCGCGATACGAGACCGGCTGGCGGCCGCATGGCGACGGTATGTTTGTGTGTACGTCAGCAACAGAGGGACGTGTGTGAGATTGTCAGCCAGTCAATATACAGCTAGACTATCTAGTACGATAAACAAATAGGTAGCAATAGAGCTGACTCTCTGATTCTGTACGGGCTAGCCGTACATCCTGAGTCAGCGATTTACACGATCCAATTTCATTACCGTAAAAACAACATCTTTACGAATCAGTCTGCGCTCGCGGCTCGTGTAAAGCGCTCGGGATGTACGCGCTATATCAATTAATATAATTATCAACAATCAAATATCATCGAATATCATCATATCATAGTATTATTCATAGTTTATAATCAATCAACAATAAAGTAGTGATCAAAAGCTATAACTGGTTTTATATCATCATCTATCAAACTATCAAATTATCAACAAAGGAGTGTATGGGATCATATTATCATATCACCTCAGCAGCCCATACAGATTCGATAAATAGCTATTGTCGAGCCAATTTAATAGGCAACATTTGACGTCTATCAATTTTATCTTCATAGGGTGGTAACCTGCTTAAAAACATCGATTAAAGTGAATTAATCGATACGAACTTGAAACATTTGTCAATCGAACTTGAAACACATGTCAACAATTTATGATCATTTTTTTATTTTTATTCCCAAGTAATCAATGCATTCGATTCTAGATGTCAGATTTCGATTTTTAGAGTAACGTCTCTGGTATTTAAAAAGAAAAAAGGTTTATTGACACAAAATTGTAGCGACGTCAGTTCTTTAAATCAGAAATTGTTTATTATGTTTAGAATGGTTTATCAGTAAAATTAAATCCTAAAATTAGTTGTATCGGTCATTATTATTATAAATATGTAATCGTAATTGAAAAAAGTTAAGCAAATGTGCAGTTCTAACAAAACGAAATATCATGTTATTCTATGTCGTCGTTACTAGGTTACGTTGTTGAATTTTGTTGAACTGTCAAATGTTGCCTATTAAAATGGCTCTACTATAGATAGCAACACAACTGACTGTCTGGTTTGGTTAACAGTTAGTTGTTAACTGAAGCAATATAGAACGTTTTACTAATCTGTACTTGTTTTTTTTTTCTATTGTATTTATATGAATAAAACTAGCTTTCCGCCCGTGGTTTCGCCCATTTAGTTAATTTTATACTATAATTTTCCTCTTGAATCGCTCTATCTAATCCCTATCAAAATCTGTTGCGCAATTTAAAGATCTAAGCATACAAATTCATAGAGGGTGGAAGGCGACTTTGTTTTATACTATGTAGTAATACTCGTTTATATTTTTTATACATTTATTTTTATATATTCAAGTATCCGACGCCGGTGTGGCGAGGGGTGCTCCAGTGGGGGTGCTTGCGAAGCCCCGAATGCCGCGGAGCGGGGCGAAGCGCGCGTGCAGCACCCCGCACCGCCGCAACCTTCGAGGCCTACGTTAGGTGGGTTTAAAGTGGCTTTTAAGCTATTGCATAGCTTCTATCGCGGGCCTTGAGCGCGGGGACCGAATCGAGAAATTGCGTAACGAAAAAACCTCACGCTCCCCACGGAGACGGGCGCGGAGGTGTGGCTTGAAGGCATAGCATGCAATAGCTTTACCGCGGCAGTCCCCGAGTGCCACACGTCTTTTTTTATTATATTTTTGGTAAAATTTGGTGCTATAAGTTATTTTCCCAAGTTATTTTGACTTGTCAAGAACATTTTAGATTTAGATCCTCAGCACACACAATCTTTTTTTATAATATTTCTTAGTTAAAAAATTGGTGTTGTAAGTTATTTAGTTGTTTTTTTTTAGTACACTTTAAAGCGAAACTGTTTCATTACACTTAAATATAGTAAAAATTGGCACGTAGACATTTTACCACGTGTGCCAAAACAAAAATACAAATGATAATATTTCACTTAAAAATCTAATTTAAATCATTACATTCTTATCGTTATTATTCAAATATTCATAAAAATTCCAACAATAAAGAGGCGAAAATCAATACTGTATTATTCAATAAAAATATTTTATTCGTAGCCGGCACTAGAGGCAGTTTATCAAGCGCGGGAAAACAGACTTCATCAACACTAGCCTCGCTTGCGGGTTTGCTTCGAGAACATTCGCACGAACGAACACAAGAAGAACCCGGTAGGTCTAATTTATCATTTTAAATTAAATTAATGAAAGAAAAATTCTTCATTGCACACTAAATACAGGATTAAAAACTAAGAGCTATACAAGTAATAACATATATAGAGGGCGGTCTTATCGCTGTAAGCGATTTACGCCAGACAACCCGAAAATTTAAGTGGATTACATTATATATCATTGTAATATATTTTATTCATAAAATAATTCTATGTTCCTTTTAAATTCTTATTCAATTAAATGATAATTCGTGTTAAAAATTAATTAATTTTATTGCTGACTACTTTCTAATATAATTATTGCAAAACATATTCAAAAGTTTTCTTAACTATTTCAACGAACATTTGCTTCAAAATAAGTAATAATAATACATGGTCAAATAATATTACTTTTTTAAATGTACTTTTTTACAGTGTACGCAAATCAAAGTCAAGAAAATGAAACCCGACGACGCAGTGAGGAAAGAACTGCGCGTCGGGAACGACACATGCGTGCGCGGACTCAGGTATATTTTAATTAATTAATTTGTACATCATAGGATTATTGTGTAAAAATAATTTTTGTACTTAAGTTTTGTAAACTGAATCTTTAGTTTTATAGCATGCGTTATTAATGATTTTATTTTTAAGAAAAGATAAAATTCGATCATGAGGCCTGATATAAACCCGCGTCTTATGCCGTACCATGGCAAAAGACTACTATAAATGTATTAGTTTGTGGAAATTTATTATTAGATAAAAAAAATATTAATAAAACATTGAACTGGACATCTTTGGGGTAAGGCGTCTTTGGGGCTTTCGTTTAATAGAAATACTTTTTATTTGCCACCATGAAAAAACCAATACATAATATCTTAAAAATCTAAAACAAAACAAAAACAGCAATAAAGGCAAAAAAAACGCTCCGTCAGCAAAACAGCAACTATTAATAAATAAAACAAACTAATTAGATAAACAATTTATGTATCTGTTTCCATTTTGACGTGACAACGTCTTATAATTCGATAGCGCCGGCTGCACGCATGAAAAAACATGACTCAAGCGGCGTTACCTCGCTCTGAGGCGTTCCATGTAAGGCTTGAAGTGCAAGCGAGAGCGCGGAACGAGCGACAAAGAAGCACAATCGGACGTTGTCACGTTCAACTATCGTCAGTAAACCGACTTTACAGACAACCAATTTTTTTATCTCAGCCGGGGAACAGAACCCGCCCCCGTCGCGATCGAGGCCTACCAGCTTCTTTCCGCCTCTTAGCAGCTTCAGATAGTGCAAGGCTCGCGGCACAACACGACGAACATACAGACGAACAGGTGCGTTTTATTATGTTTGATTTTACGCGAGTATTATACATTTAGAAATTAAACACTTTTTAACGGATTTTAAACGCGATTTATTCATTCTATTATTTTCCCGACGTTTCGAACACTTTACAGCGAGCGTGGTCACGGGGAGACTGGCAGCAGTCTAAAGTGTTCGAAACGTCGGGAAAATAATAGAATGAACAAATCGCGTTTAAAACCCGTTAAAAAGGTACGTTTTATTTACAGGGTGTAATCGTTAAGTGTGCACAGGCGATTATTACGTAACTATTGGAGGTATCGATAAACTATAAACTGATATCGAAAGTACTTTTAACCTAATAAGTAAAATGACAATAATAACTTTTTATAAATATTATGAGAAATATCCAAAAATGTTATCAGTTTAAAGTTTTTTTGATATCTGCAATAATTACGGAATAATCGTCTGTGCACATTTAACGATTACATCCGGTATGATATTGGGAAAAATCCCAAATAGTAAAAAATAAAAACATATTTTTTGTAATTTTTAGTGTGGTTGTGTACAGTAATACTAAAGAGAGGAATGATTTGATGTTTTTTTATTAGTAAGAAGTAAGTTATATAAGAATTTTGACAATTTTTTCACAATAAAAATGGATTTTACTCTCAAATAACATAGGATATTATTTTCAAGGGCTCCACTGGCTGGGAGTACGGCTGGTGTGAACAGCCTCGAAGGGCAGCAAGTGCTAAGGTAAAATTATCTATCTTTTGTATTCTGTATATTTATTATGGAAAAAAAGCGTACATGTCAGAAGTGAAACTTCTTTTCAAGATTAAATATACCAAAATCGTTGCCTTACTCTCGTCACTTACTTCGTCTCGTCTCTTATGACGTGATGATATTACCATGACGCGACTTTGATATTTTACTCAAACCTATAAAACACGCGCCTAAAAAAAACATTCACTTCAAAAGTTGAGATTTTTAAGCTCATTTAACTAAAGACTAGATGGTTTTGAATGATTTTTGGTTAAATGCTTTTGTCTTGTTGTCTTGATAAGAAATTAGTATTAGTTAGTTCTTTAAAGAAACGAATCTTCAATGGCGGCGCTTATCATTCCCTCTCGCTCACACACGGCCGTACGGTATGCAAAAAAAAAATGGAAAAATAAAATCACTAAAATGTATTTGATTTTCCCTATAATAGTTTTTATCATAAATTTACAATGACAATTATGCATTTGCGAAAGTAAATAATGTTTTATTGGTATTTGACAAAATATGTTCTTTGGGAAAAGTTGTTCAGTTTTATGGGCTTATTACAAGTATTATGGGGATTTTATTACATTCTGTATACGTAAATATGATAATTCATATAAATACACAAATACAATAACAAAAAAGTTTGTCAACAAACAATTTGAAATAATTAATAAAATAATTATCAATTTACGTTATTTTTATTTTCTTTTTTGATGATCCTACCATCTGTCAAAGTCAGCTTTGGCCGCCATTGAAGATTCGTTTCTTTATTGAACTGACTAATATTTATAATTAATATATCACTAAACCCAGGTATCATCGAACCAACCACAAAGTGGTTCCTCGTCCCTAGAAGATGTACTGCCTCCTGGAGGTAGTGGGCTTGATATGTCACTACCCGATTGCAAGATCATCGCCAACAGGAACGCAAGGCAAGAGATTAACTTCAAAAGGTATCATTATCACTAACACTATCGTCATCATAGACAAAATTTGACATTTATTAAATTGTTTCTACTTTTGCTACCTACTTCTGTAACCAAATTCTATTTAACAATTCAAAACTATGATTTAACCTAACTTTTTTCATAACATACAATTATATTACCTTATGACACAACTAAACATAAACCAACTGCTATCTGTACACATTAAAAAGTTAATTATTAACTTATTACTCAAATTCCAGGTACTTCATAAACGAGGGTACTTCAAAGGACCTATCCAAAATAAGCAAAGAGATCCGCCACGAACGCGAAAGTTACCGCGAACTAACCGGCCGATATATAGAAAAACCGGAATCAATACCGCTAAAGGAAACGCACTACACCGACGCCATTAATAAAGAAGCCTTACTAAAAAAAGAAGCGAAAAAGGACTCTAAAGCCAAGGAAATAAAGACGAAAATCAAACGCTCGGATTCGGGGAAAAGTGACGCGAAAGTGAACATATGTGTGGGGAGTAAAGTGTTAATATTGGAACCTTTGGGGGTGTACGATTGTATCAATTTGGGGAGGAGGATCGATGTGTTGTGGCCCTCGGAGTATCAGAGGGAAAGGGGGGGGAGGAACTCCTGGGGGAGTTGGGTGCCGCAAGCTGGGATGGACGGACTGGTAAGATATTCTATTTTTGAAGTGAAAACTTCTTTAGCGGCGTTGGGTATTAAATCTTAAACTCGCGTCAGGACACGTGACCTGATCGAAAAAGCGTAAGACGGATTTTTTTTAGCCCTTATATTCCATGCGTAAGACGGATACCATTCCAAAATATCAAACATGCTGAACGTTAATAATCAAGTTTTCGCTTCTGCCGGCACTCCCGGAGTGCAACCCGTCTTTTTTTAATAATACATACTTTGATTCATCGATTGATTAATATTTTATACTAGCTTTCCGCCCGCGGCATCGCCCGCGTTTTGAAAGCACATAGTTCCCGTTCCCGTGGAATTTCCGGGATGAAACCTATCCTAAGTGTTAATCGAAGTAACCCTCTATATATGTCTATATGTGTGCTTAATTTCATTGTAATCGGTTCAGTAGTATTTATGTGAATGAGTAACAAACACACATCCTCACAAACTTTCACATTTATAATATTAGTAGGATTAGTAGGACTTGATTTAGCACTCTATTTAGGTACACGAAACAAATGTTGGTGAATTTATCGATTATATTCAAACATTTATTGTTTCAATTGGACTTCTTTTAGAAACGCTTTTGAATCGTCAAAATACAATTTAATAGTTCAGAAGTAAAAAATAACTTTTTATGACAATATTCATAAGGAAATTTTTAGGGTGTACTTCAATCGCAATTTCGCTTGCGTGTACTTTATCTTAAATAAAACTAATCTAAACCTATTTTTTTATTAAATCAATTTAGAAATACTTCTAAAGCGTAAATTACTATTATCAACAAATAAATATAATTTACTACAGAAAACATAACTCCTTCTTTTTAACTTTCAGGTGGTTCACAAATGGACGCCAAACCATCGAGACCCGAAACTTAGATCTCACGTCGACAAAAGTATACTATTAGTTCAAATCGAAGACAGGTTCGTGCCTATCGCTGAACACTGCGTTCAAGACTTGGGCGATGAAGTTTGAACCTTATTTATATGGATATAAGGTCGAATATCTAAACAAACTATTTTTCTGGTCGACAAAAGTAATATAGTTCGAATTGAAGATAGGTTAGTACCTATACCTATAGAAGACTTGGGCGATGAAGTTTGAACCTTATTTCTATAGAGATAAAGTCGAAAATCGAAGAAAAATTTGCCTTCTCGTCGACAAAATATAATATATAGAATTCCTTCGTAAATATTCTTGAGCGATGAAGTTTGAACCTTATTTCTATGGACATAAAGTCGAATATTTACTTATGAAATTGCATTCAAACACTGGTGAAGGAAAATGGATCTTTTGTAGGTGGAATTAGGACGAATTTAAAACGGCATATTTTTCATGGTGTTTTTGATTGGTCCAAAGTGATATAAGAATTTGAACTTTAGCAAAATGTAATAAAGATGAAAATGCTTTGATTCAAATGTTGATGAAAATTAATGATAATATTTTTAATGTTTCTAGTGAATTATTCTTATGAGTTGGGTCTTATAATTTTTTAGTTTTTTTATTTCTATTTTTTTAATAAATGATTGAGTTTAAAACAAACAAAATATGTAAGATGATTTCGGCTTATAGTATTAAAACATGTAATATAAATAAATCGGTTAGTCTAAGCGTGTATATATGTACTTGCGTTAAATTCTGTACATATTGTATATAGTGTAAACGTGTATGTTTGTGTAACTTAAGTATTCTACTGTTAGTTAAATTTTGTCCTGTTAAATATGGGAAATATAAATAATTAATTTTTTCAATATCTCTGGTGTAAATGGTCTCATAGTTTTTATTTATTCGTTTAAATTTTGAATCTTTTCGTATCATGAAAATTGTATTATCCAACTATAAAATTATGTATTACAGTATTTGCATTACATGTACATATTTATTTTCTTATTGTACCATGTTTTATAATAAATTTAAATTTGAAATCCTTTAAGAAGTATTTTTTAATAAATCATTCTTATTTTTACAACGACAATATGCGCATTACAAAAACAAAATTTTGAATTTAATGCATTTTTATTGTATTACATATTGAGCTATTATAACAGACTGTATTTACTTAGATATTTTGCCAAAATATCTCCTGTTTAAAATTACACGTAATAATTACCCTACTTGCCCTTACCTAAACTACGGAACCCAAAAGTGATTATGACCCTACTTTCCCTTTAACTACAGAACCCGTTGAGGCGGAAAGGAAATGTAAAATACTTAAGTGAAACAGATGTGAAATGCATACAAATTGTACATATATATATCTAAAATGTAATTAGTTGAAATGTTCTGTGCGGACGTTGAGTTTTTCGAATTTATAAATTATTGCAAGTTGATCGTTTAAATGTAATTGTATTGATGTGATTTAAAATTAATGACGCGTTTTTACGCACAAATATATATCGTCGTGTTGGGAGTTCTTGATTAAATAAAGGGGTTCGTTTTGTTGTCTGTTCGTATAAATACATGTTATTCATATATGTACATTCGTGTTGCTCCGATTTTTATATCATAACTTGGAAATTTCTCTAAAGCAAGTAGGTATTTCTCTAAAGCAACTTTACAAAAAGATCTTTAAATAAAATCAAATAACTGATTTATGAAATCCAACTGAAACGTGCTTTCAAACTTTGGTTAAAATTTAATTTTATTTGATGTGAAAAATTATTTGATTCAAAATATTTGGTTCAACAACAGACAATGCAACAAACCCTATTGAATTAACATCGTTCGTTTACAATTTAACGTCATCAGAAACGCCTCATTTCTATTAAAAAATTAAACGTTGAATTTAATCGATTTGCATATCATGAAAAATATATAATATATTGTTTTAATAAATAATCGAGGAATTCTAAATTGCGTTGATCAGTATTTGTTTGTCAAAACTAAATGATTAGATGTTCTATCATGTGTGAACTCTGCAGTTGCCTTATTTAAGACTAATTTTTATAATCTAGATCAATATTATAATTATGTACTTGCGTAAATATAGAAAATGGACTTGTGAAAGAGACAGAACGATCGTGCGGCCTGTATTTGTCTCTTTCTATTGTGTAAATGTACAGAATCAAATATTCTCTGTCTTTTGAGGCCTAGAAATAATGAAATTTTTGTTAAAATTGAGTTTTGTGGTTACTTTTGAGTAATTAAGTCCATTTTTTATGTCTATGATGTTAAGGTTTTAATGTGCTGTCCTAAAATGTTCTGGATTTTTACCAAATTTCGAAAATGAGGGTAGTTAGACAAATTATCTTCAATCAAAATTAAACTTATAATTTCGTTCCTATTCAAATTGGTATTTTAGGTATCTCAATTTGATTTTTTTTTTCATAAATTGAGTTTAATACCAAGAAGGCACAATCCGTCCACAAAGATGTGTTTTCTTACGAAGTTTTTTTTCATATCTCCTTCTCTTTCTATCACACACAAATGAAAGAGACAGATATAGAAATATCTTCGTGGTTTCCAAACACACGGACAGTACCGGTGATGTGTATTATATTATGTATATTATAATGTTAAGTTTAATTGCACAATAATTGTTAAATGTACTGTATGTTGGTAAAAATCTTATTAAATAATGTGTCCCGAGATTAAGCCCATACTAGGAAATATTGAATTCGTATAGCAATAACATCAGACTTGCCGGTTACGTTGCTTTTGTTAATTTATAGATTCTTAAATAAGTAGGGACAGAATAATAACGAAGGGTTCCGTATGCTATTATTTTTACTTTTTCTCCTGTACAATAACTCATAAACTTCACTGGTTGTGTGTAAGCTTAAAAAATTTACTTTTTCTGTATCTCTTTTTGTTAATACTTTCTGTAAGACTATTTTTGTAAATAAAAGAATCTATAGATTAAAAAAAGTAACGGAACGCGTACTTAGTGATTCCAATTTGAGTACTGCCATAACGCTATGCGATAGCCTCACCATTACTTAAATCATAATAAATCACAGCTTGACGTGATTGTACCCTGTATGTATATTATGCCAAAGTAATCTTGATCAGTTGTTGAGACTCATAGAACTGTATCAATGTGGATTCAGAAATAAAGTGATAAAGAAATATACTGTGTTTTATTTTTACTACTAGCTTTTCGCTCGCGTATTCCAAGGAAAACCCGCATAGTTCCCATTCCCGTGAGATTTCCGAAAAAAAACCTATCCTATGTGTTAATCCAAGTTACCCTCTGTTTGCCAAATTTCATGAAAATCGGTTCAGCAGTTTTTGCCTGAATGAGTAACAAAAATACAAACTTTCGCATTTCTAATATTATTGGGATGTTAGTAATTTTAACTGCGTAGCGTGGAGTAAACGATAATTGTTCTACATGAAAATACAATACATACCTATTAAACAGGGTGTAATCGTTAAGTGTGCACAAGCGATTATTCCGTAAATATTGCAGATATCAAAAAACATTAAACTGATATCGAAAGCCCTTTACCTAATGAGTAAAATGACAATAATAACTTTTAAAAAATAAAACAGGAAATATCCAAGGCATCTTCATTAAAACCGTAGGAATATTTTTTTCAATAATAATTTTACGATTTCGACCTCATATTCTACTTACATAAGACACGTAAAAGTTTGTGAGGATGGATAATATGTCTAATACTTGTATACGTAGTATATTATTATTAGTCTGTGCTAATACCTATTTATGCTTGTTACTTATGTTGCTTGGAATGCCCATATGAATTCAGATTCATCTGATATCCATTACAGTGCTTCAAGTAGTATCTTTAAAAAATTAGAATTAGTACTAACTTTTGGACAACAATAGCCAATAGCTGAGACGCAAAACTTGATTCCTTCAAGAATACGAAAATTTTGCAGTTTTAAATAAAAAAAATTTTACGAATTTGGTTTTATTTACCATCTATTACAAATATGTATTAAGTCTTACACAGTCGAATAATTACAGCGTGATGTAGGATGAGCATAAATTTTCTAGAGTTTTTGAGTGTAAGGTGAAGAACAAGCCTAAAGAAGGGTAGAATTTGGAATACAAACAACAGGTGTCAAAGAAAATATATTTATTTAGTGAACACTTAAACAATATATAGAATAAAGTCAATTTCATATCTATTATACTGTAGGTTTGGACGATCGGAGCATACATTATAGGTATAGCTATTATAATAAAGGTAATAGTTAAACATTAAATAAGAATATAGCAGTACAAGAATTACTTCCTCATATTAAACATATTAAGCTGAACATAATTATAGATAAAAGCAACAGATTAGCTGTCAATAACAATATTATTCTAATAATTGGTAGTCCTATACATAAAGGATCACACAATATTCCATAGATTGAGACGTTTAACGTATTATTATAGGCTCTACTTATAAGATTTAACTTCTTTAGGAGATGAGTGTTAGAATATTTATCATTTCACATTTAATTTATAACTTTATCCTGTAACTTTTTACTTATATTCAGGGGGCGTTCAAGTATTACGTAAAGCAATTTAGGGGGAGGGGAGGGGAATTTAGCTCTCGAAAAACGTTACGATGTGTTACTGGGGTACGGAAAAAATGTTACGTGTGCTTTACAAGGGAGAGGGGTCAAAAATCTTAAAAAATTGCGTAACGTAATACTTGAACGCTCCCTCAGGAGAATAAAGAGCTAAACTCGCTTTGCTACTAAATCTATTTAATAGTTCAACAAATTTGTTTAATAAAATCACACTAGACATTACATTATATTTTAATTTAAAAAATTTTAAACATTGAAATTAATATACAAAAGTATTAACTATTTATTGTACTAATGAAAGTGTAATATAATTCTCGATTACTCTACAAGCAAAACTAGGCTCTATTCCACTAATCATAAGATAAAAATTTCTATATGGACCCGCACATGGTCGCCTACACGTAGACACTAAGCTCAGGGGTTTGGGTAAAAGCTAAACTGTAAATTCACAACATTTAGTATTATCTACTTTCTACAAATATTTTTTTATAGAGCATCATTCTTATGTACAATTCCCGCCAAAACTTGGTGTTGCAGTAAAAGGGTTTATTAAATGATTACGTCAAATGGATATTGATTTCCAATTTTAGCATTCATTGAATTAACACGTTTAAAAGCACTTCATTTACAAAGCAAAATATATCTGCATCTTTTTGCAATCGTCCACTATATTATCCTATTTCTTATTATACGCGTATTAGAGTTATAATTATGACTCTTTCTGTTCACGGTTACTCTGACCAATTCTTAAACAGACATAACTTTATTATATGAATAAATCGTCATTTATGCAGATAATCTCTAGTTTCATTTTCCGTTTTCCATAATTTGTGATACCATAGTATCCCTTCAATATAATATAATTGTTACTCGAATCTTCAATAGCCGGTCTTAATTCAAAATTTTTTTTTAATAATAATAATAATAAAAGGGCGTAGGGATGTGACGACCCCATCGCCCACGGTTGGAATATCTATTGTTTACGTGACAATAGATATTCCACCCGTGCAATCAGTCAACCCGCAGGACACCTTGTGGCGGGGTGTCGGGGAGTAGCGACCCCGCGGGAACCGAGCGCTCCCGGGGGAGGCCCCTGTCTTCATCTCCGGCTCGCCTTCACCGGCCGGTCGGAGTGAACCCTGACGAGGACAGGACCCCCACCTCTGGCTTGCCTTAACCGGCCGGCCAGAGTGGAGTCGCGAGAGCTTTTAGCTCGAAGGGTGGATGCGAAGCGTAAGTGGCGAGTGGGCACGTGATGCTGGACCCTCAGGGAGCGCGTGATCGTAGTTTAAAGTCCAGGGACGCCTCTCCACCCTTAGCTGCTCACAATATGTTGCCCCCTTGTCGCACTTTTGCAGCGACTTATTTCGGGGGCCCATACAGTGAGAGGGCGAGTCACCACCTGCCAACATATTTTTACTTTCTTTTAGTAGAAAGGCAGGTGCCATAGTTTCCAATAGTCCCTAAATACCGGCCCATTTAACATCCCACTCTATAGCCCAGTTTATTTTGTTTTCCATATCTCGAAATAGTCCTACATCGGCCGCGGACTGCCCAGGGCTGTATCTCTATAGTGCAGTCATGGGCAGGCTGCGGCTGGTGTCCCACAACACAGTAAAGTTCTCGAAAGGGCCTCTGCGTGTTGGATCCGTGTCCCCACGTAAGCCTTCCAAAGGACCGGGTACCTTCCTTATGATGGTACCCGAGTATTATGGATGAGATACACATAATAATAATAATAAGGGCGTAGGGATGTGACGACCCCATCGCCCACGGTTGGAATATCTATTGTCTACGTGACAATAGATATTCCACCCGTGCAATCAGTCAACCCGCAGGACACCTTGTGGCGGGGTGTCGGGGAGTAGCGACCCCGCGGGAACCGAGTGCTCCCGGGGGAGGCCCCTGTCTTCATCTCCGGCTCGCCTTCAGCGGCCGGTCGGAGTGAAGCCTGACGAGGACAGGACCCCCACCTCTGGCTTGCCTTAACCGGCCGGCCAGAGTGGAGTCGCGAGAGCTTTTAGCTCGAAGGGTGGATGCGAAGCGTAAGTGGCGAGTGGGCACGTGATGCTGGACCCTCAGGGAGCGCGTGATCGTAGTTTAAAGTCCAGGGACGCCTCTCCACCCTTAGCTGCTCACAATATGTTGCCCCCTTGTCGCACTATTGCAGCGACTTATTTCGGGGGCCCATACAGTGAGAGGGCGAGTCACCACCTGCCAACATATTTTTACTTTCTTTTAGTAGAAAGGCAGGTGCCATAGTTTCCCATAGTCCTCAGTACCAGTCCATTTAGCATCCCAATCCATAGCCCAATCATTAAATTTCCATACCCTGCAATAGTCCTACATCGGCCGCGGACTGCCCAGGGCTGTATCTCTATAGTGCAGTCATGGGCAGGCTGCGGCTGGTGTCCCACAACACATTAAAATTCTCGAAAGGGCCTCTGCGTGTTGGATCCGTGTCCCCACGTAAGCCTTCCAAAGATCCGGGTACTGTCCTTCTGGTGGTACCCGAGTATTATGGAAATGAGAAACATAATAATAATAATAACTTTATTGACATAAATAAATAGGTACAGCTTAAATATGAATCCATAGGCTCCTGAATTAGTTAAATACTGTGTCTCAGGAGCCAGTGGCTTCTCCCATTAAATTCTTAACAGTATACCTACGTTATACAAAAGAAAATTTTAAAAATTACAAGTAAAGGTGGAAAGCGCTTTAATGTTTGTGTGTGTATGTGTAAGTGAGTGTGAGTGTGTGTCAGTGTGAGTGTGAGTATGTGTGTGTGTGTGAGTGTTTGTGTGTGTGTGTGTGTGTGTGTTTGCGTGTAAGATGTGCTTTTATGTGTGAAGTATATCAATATAATATTAATTTATTATTTTATTTCGTTTCTTTAAGCACGCTTAAATTATAGATCCTAGCAAGGTTTCAATTTCGTCGTAGTCAAACTTCTCTAGCCACGTAAGTATACATTTTTTTATTTTATGATTATTTAATTTTTTAATTTTAATTTCCTTATTAATTTTATTGTATAGTCGAGGTGCAACTACTTTATAGTGTTTCTGTGCGAATTTTGATTTTGTTATAGGAAACGGACACCGATCGACACGTTTGTTACTTTCCGGTAAGTGTGGAACATCATTTTTATGGTAGCGACGTAAGATTTCAAAAATGAACAGCTTTCTTATACTCAGTACATTGGCTTTTTTATATACATCGGTTGTTGGGTGACTACGTGGAAGTTTTAGACAAACTTTGAGTAATGCTCTCTGAGCACGCTCTACTAATATAAGGAGGGATTTGGATGCATTACCCCAAGCACATATACAATATCTTATAATACATTCGCACAAAGCTTTATAAGTAGATATAACTAGATTTTGTTCTGCCACAGATTTTAAATTATTAAAGATATAAATTAGCTGACGTATTCTTGAAGTAAGTTTTGAAATATGTGAGGTCCAATTCAATCTATCATCAAACTCAACACCTAGGTATTTAATTGTATTAACCCGCGAGAGTGTGGAACAATTGCAGGGGGCCACATAATTACTACGGTTACATGGAAAGGTATGTATTTTAATAATCATGTCTTGACTTGCGGCACCTTTAGATGTCATACTGTAGCACATGTATTTAGTTTTACTAGTATTTATTGACAGCAGACTATTTTCGAGCCAACAGGTCACTACAGAAAGACATTTTTCAGCAAGCTCTGCCACAGTTCTCCAAGACTTTTCATGAACTAGTAAAACAGTGTCATCAGCAAACATAAGAAGATCCAGTCCAGGTAAGGTGATATCACATAGTTCGTTGATATAAACAAGAAAAAGGATAGGTCCCAAAGTACTACCTTGCGGGACGCCATATGTGCATTCTAGACAGTCACTTTCATGGCCCTCTACCTTTACAGACTGCCTTCTACCCAATAAGTAGTCAGAGAACCAATCAAGCGTGATTCCCCTTATGCCTACATTCTCCAGCTTTTTCAGAAGGATGGGAATGGATACTGTGTCGAATGCCTTTTGCAGATCGAGAAAAACTCCTAAACACTTGTACCCATTGTCTAGGTAATGAACAATTTTTGAACTCAGTGACAGGACTGCATCTTCAGTTGAAGTTCGTTCTCTAAAGCCAAACTGGTTGACGCTGAGAATATTGTTGCTCTCCAGAAACCTCATTAATCTTTTTTTCACAAGTTTCTCTAGGACTTTAGATAGTGTTGAAATTAAAGAAATGGGTCTATAATTTGTTGGATTGGTTTTATCACCACTTTTATAAATTGGGCTAACAATGGCTCTTTTTAAAGGCTGATGGAAACACTCCAGTTTCCAGACTTAAATTGCACAAAAAACAAAAGGGTTCGGCTAGAAAATTTACAAATTTTATAAGTATATTAGCGGGAATATTATCCCAGCCAGGAGCGCTATGGGGTTTTAGGCTGAGAATAACATTTCTCACTTCAACTGGGTCAGTGGGGAGAAGCGACATGGAATTGAGTGGTGAATTTGATTTTTTACAGTGGGCAGAGAGTTCATATTGTGTCGTGTTTAATTTTTGCAGAGTAAGATTTGCCAGCGAGCTACCAACGGAGGTAAAATATGCGTTAACATTGTTCAATGACCCGATCGGGTTGTTATCTGTTCGTAGAAGTTCTCTAGAAGGATCTTTTCGTTTTGACAAATTGCAGACATCTTTAATTATTTGCCATGTTTTTTTAATATTTCCTTTACTTTTGAGAAGTTGATCCTTATAATATTCCCTTTTAAGTGATTTTATAATACTATTGCAGACATTTCTATATTTAATATACCTATCTCTAAGATTTATGTTATCTGGTGCCTTTTTAACCTTCATGTGTAATTTGTTCCTCTTCCTTATCGACCTAACTACGCCTACAGTAATCCAAGGTTTCAAAGGTTTTAGCTTCCTGTTTACTATTTTTGTTTGGGTATGTTGAATTATAAAGGACGAGAGTTTTTGTATCATCAAATCAGCAGCAACATTTGCATCACTAATTTCATATAACTCCTGCCATGTTTCCTTCGATAATGATTTTTCCATACCAATAAAATCCATTGTTGTTTTATGGTACGTTTTGTTTTCTGCAAAGCATCTTTTAATATTTACTCCAGAAATACATAGCAGAATAGGTGAATGGTCTGTCAAAATTTGTTCAAAGACAAGTGTTTTCCAGACATTTTGGCATTTAATCATGAAGTGATCGAGACATGATGTCAATCTTGTTGGTACATTAATTCCTTGAATTAGGCCATGCATGGCTAACAGATTCAGATACGTTTGAGTTGCTGTAGCCAAAGTACTAGACAATGTATCAATATTAATATCGCCTGTAAATATAATATTTTTAGAAGTGATAGTTTTTAAAGTAGTATCAAGAGATTCCAGAAATTTTGATGTATTTCTAAATGACGGAGGTCGATATGAACATATTATAGTATAGTCGGGCACAATATTAACAACTAAACAGTTTCCCTCCGAAAATAAGGGTTCGTAAGCCGACGCCTTGATTCCTTGACGGACGTATACAACCACCCCGTCATTTTGATTTAAACTATTTTTCGTCCAAAAAACTTGATAATTATCCAAATTAGGAGGTGGATTTACAATACTAGTCCAACATTCAGTTAAAACAAAAATGTCTATAGTTAGTTCTAGGGTAGAAATAAATGCCAGAAATAAGTCAAAATTACAATTAATGCTTCTGATGTTAACAGTTAAAACATAAAAAGAAGCTTTATCGCTGTTATCAGATTTCAGAAGAGATTGACAGTCATTTGTATCGCTAACCAAAAAACACTCTATTTTATTTGAATTATCTACTTCTGTTGTGATATAGTCATTGTCCATTATTTAGGTGTATATTAATATAGTGCAAGATTTTTATTAAAATGTATAAAAACAAAAGGAATATTATTAATCGTCGTAAGCGTAAGCAGTTTTTGTAACCCGACAAATATAACATGATCGGACAGGTGGTATAACAAATATTATTATTAATAAATATTAATATCTGAATTTTTTTATTTTGTCGCAAAGGAACTATCATCGTGTGTGTGTTGTGTGTAAATGTAATGTAATGAAAGGTAATGTTTAAATATTTAATGCGCTTTCTGATTACAAATTTAAATTTAAATAAAGGTTTAACGTTTTGATAATTAAATAACATGCAACAACATTTAAAAATATAAGAAAAACTTAAAACTAGTCACTTAGACTTAAGGTTCTCTATATCATCCTCATTATTAATCTTTATGAGAGGTGTACCTTCAGCTCTCCTTAAGTAAATCTTTCCTCGAGACGTCCAACAGTATCTATATCCATAATTTTTTGCATATTCTCTAGCCATGTAAAATACTTTCTTAGTTTTAAAAGTCAAACTTTCCGACACAAAAATAGGCTTAACGGGTCCTTCCATTTTTAAATTCGAAGTACTGTATTTACTTGCTGCATATTTCTTGTTGTATGTTTTGACAGAACTTATTATCCTATCCCTGAGTGGAACGCTCGAGAACTCTGCAACAATAGGTTGATTTACATCCTAAATTTTCATTTTTTCACAATATTTCAAAGATAAATTCTTCTTTCACAACATACGAATTCTTTACATGGATGGATACATTACCAAAATCCACTCAAAATATAAATGAATATTGTATATTTTGTAAATACAGTGAAATAAATTTGTACCGTATACACATGGCAGGGAAATATTTTTCAATCTATTTTAAACCTTAGTGCCTCTAATATATGGATTGCATTTGTTTATCCTAAATTTTTATCTATGAAATTGATATACAGTACAGATATTATAAGTTATAACATGAATATAACTGTTTATAGTAGAAGATCCGAACATAAATCGACTTTCACCGGGGTGATAATAGAATGAGACCTATTTTATAATAAATTCAGTCTATTAAAATGGGGTTTCTGGAAAAATCCTGGACAGGATATTTTTAGTTAATTTCCCCGGAATTTAGATTCGTATCTTAGACTATTATATTTCTTTATCTCAACAAGTGAGGCGAATGAAATTTATTAAAAGGCGTTGAATTTCAAAGGGCTTATAAAACTCATGAAGCAGTCTTGCAAACCGGATATGTTGAGTAATAATCAGATTATAAGTGTATATAATATATATTAACTGTACAATACAATATAACGCATATCTTTTATGTACATTTGTCGCAGCTATATAGTTATTTGCTGCCACAAATATAGACATACATTTTTCGATTGAATGTAAGTGAAGTTAGGGTCGCCAGTTCATAGCTGTTTTGAAATTATAGTTTCTACATACTTCTAATTTCTATAAATAATATTATTTCAAGATGTTGTCGCTTTGAATACAATGGGGGAAATTAAAGGTTGTCTATATTTAATAGTGAAATTAGGGCTCTTTCAATTTATGCGTTTCGTATTGGACCGCTGCCGCACGTTTTCCGTGCCGCTAGTTATAACCCGCTGCCGTGCCGTTGCAGTACGGTAGCAGTCCGTTACCAAACGCTTAAATTGAAAGCGTATCTGACTGCCGTGCGTTTGTATGCTAGTGCTGTTTTAAATTTATTTGACACCAGTTAAGCCATGGACTCTGACGAAGAAACATATAGTGCTCTTATTGAAAAGTTTGGTTTTTAAGTTGGCAACTCTGTTAGTCAATTTCAATTTCAACTGCCCGTCCGTATTATTACCACGACTGACTTATATATTATAACCTCAAGACGCGCGTATTTCTGTACTTGAGTACCCGTAGAAATGTAAGATGATTGAATTAGATTAGACCAAAAAATTAATTTTTTAGAGCACGAATATTCTCTGTCAAATCATACTGATATATCGATATTTTTTTATAAAAATATCAAAAGCGATTTTTTTACAAAAAAACATCGATACGATATATATCGATACTTTATTGCATTTCCGACATCCCCATGGGACTTGCGACGTTTCCGTCCTGCTGTCGAGCGTTCGTGGTACGGACGCCGCGCTGTTGCCGCACCGTGCATTTTGTATGAAAACAAACGACCGGCCGTGTGCCGTACGACAAACGCACCGCTTCGGCACTGTAGCGGTCCGATACGAAACGCATAAATTGAAAGAGCCCTTAATCTAGCATACTACATAATAGTAGTTTTAATTTCGCTCTAAAGTGAATGTACACTAGTTTTCACAGACATAAGTATCATTAATATGTATTATAGAAAGTAATAAATTCTAATTTTATTTTGTCAGTATTCATTATTTGTAGTTGATTGTGTAGACTTTGATTCGTATGAATTATTATAGTACCCATATTATTTTATTGCTACTTACATTACTATTTAAAAATCATTTTTGTAGGTTAAGGTAAATTAAAACTATTTTAAACATTAATAAATTGTGTTAATAAACATTGAGTAAAACAGTCGAAGATGTAATAAAAACTTAACTATAATTATTCTACTTCTGTGATAACATAAATTTGTGTCTAATATAAATAAAAAAAGATTATACATCGATTCGCGTAAATAATAAAGCAGCCATTCACGCCATAAGGCCTCGTATTATTTACATGATAAAAAAACAATAACAAAATATATTTAATGGCAATCCTGTTAGCATAGAGTACAGACAATTTCCGGAAGTTACGCATCGTCCTTCTTTTTACCGGACATGCGGTCTATGAGACTATTTATCATGTCGGCATCGACTAGACCGATAAACTTGTCAACTATTAAACCGTTTTTCACCGCTATTACTGCTGGCACAGCTTTTACCTGAAAATGAAACATTTGGAAAACTTAAATTATGTACTAATTAGTAATCTATAGACTAATCTTAATAACATTTTTATATTTTATTAGTTAACGACAATAGAAAGAAGAAACAAAAACAACATTAACTAGCATCCACATTAAATCAATTCTGGCTAACTACAAATGATTATTTTTTCACTACAATGAGTACAAACCTCTAGGACCATTTCCGTCACACGAACAGTTATTTTTTATCAGTCATTTTTAACGTTTTTAATAACCGTATTTTATTCGGAATTAGTTTTGTGTAAAATTGCTTAAAATGAAAATATTTTTAATATATCTTCTGCTCAACTACAAACGAAAAATATTGCAATAGATACAATCAACTACAAAGGTTAATCTATAAGAAACAAAAGGAAAAAATATTTTTTTAAATTTGGCGGGACAACTTTTTTTGATGCCTATAATTCATACATCAAAAAAACATACATACATACACATACATCCATCCTCATAAACTTTCGCATTTATAATATTAGTAGGATAGGACAGGACAGGATAGGATAGGATATTTATACTATATACTATATATACTATAATATTATAAAGAGGAAAAGTTTGTATGTATGTATGGTTTTCACGCATAAACTACAGGACCGATTTTGATGAAATTTGGCACAGACAATCTTTAGACCCTGAGAAAGAACATAGGCTACCTTTTATTGCGGAATATGTACCACGGGCGAAGCCGGGGCGGACCGCTAGTATTTTATAATATTGACAAATAAATACTCACTTCAAATGTGTGTACCAGATCAGCATTTTCCTCCACATCAACGATAGCAAGGTCTAGATTATTTAAGGGCTCAATTAGTTCCTTAAGCTTTGGAGTGAGGATCTTACAGGGCTCACACCACTCTGCATGGAAATTTACTATTACTGGTTTGTCGTTGTTCATTACCTGGAAATATAGCATTAATTATTTCAATTTGAATCATTAGATGTATTAGTTTATTTGTTTGTTTAGACGCGCAAATATCAAGAACGACTGGTCCGATTTGAAAAATTATTGTCGGTGTTAGATAGCCTTTTTATCGAGGAAGGCTATAGGCTATAGGCTATATATCATCACGCTAAAACCAACAGGAGCGGACTCACGCGGGTGAAACCGCGGGGCCCAGCTAGTTTTCTATATGTATACAGTTTGTCCCAAATTATGCATACTAAGATCAAAGAAAAACACAGTTGTTTAGATGATGTTTACATTTTAATACTTATTAATATGTGTGTAAATTATTTTTTGCGTTGTTGGATTTATTTACACATGAAAAATAAACTGCCATGATAGAGCCAGAGCGAGCCATTGCTTTCCTACCATTCTGTGCCACTTTGTTAAATTTATTGAACAATTTAATATGTATGATTAAGAACTTTAAGCTAATTAAAATATTAATCCTTTTCTAGCACCTTTATTATTTCCCATAAGCACCAGATATAACAACTAATTAAAAAAGTAATATTATAACACATACCTTATTAACAAAATCATCATTATTCTTAACTAGTATGGTCTCATTGTGCACTATTGAAGTTGATATATGTTTAGCTCTCCTCAAGTTGGCCAGCCTTCTGACTGGCGACTTTAAACCTTGACACATGGCACTACACATTGTCTGAAACAAATATATTTTAGTATTAAAAACAATATTAAACTTTATTCACGGGTAAATGTTAAAAATATGTAATAACGATTCAGAAGTGCTTCTAGAAGAAGTCTAATTGAATAAATAAATGTTTGAGTTTGAGTTTGAAACAATAACAAAGAAATTGTATGACAATTCTGTACTAGACTGAAATCACAACAGTTTTAATAATAATAATTGTCATTAGTTAAGTACAAAATACATAGTAATTACAATAGTGTAAATAACATATTATTGCTTTCAAATTCAATTTTTCATTCTTATTAAATTTGTATTATGTTGCCTTGATAATTTTGAAATTTGGCAAAAGTTTTTTTTTTCTACAATAAATCAGATGAAATAAGTTATAAGACATATCATTAAA
The DNA here is from genome assembly GCF_061535455.1 of Colias philodice. NCBI lineage: Eukaryota > Metazoa > Arthropoda > Insecta > Lepidoptera > Pieridae > Colias > Colias philodice. The sequence continues at coordinate 9,725,759 of NC_143092.1, forward strand.
TTTGAGTAAATAAATTACTAACAATAAATTCAAAATCAAATGGTAAAATTTAAACCCTATACAAAGAATTAAATCTATATTTAGTGAAATTTATAAAAAAAAAAACAGTGAAATGATCATAAATGTATGAAACACATGCTAGAAGCAAATCAGCCCAAGTATCATAGAATATAACAACACAATATTTAGTGTTGTAGGTGGTAACCAAGGAGATACTAATAGTAACACCTTAGCCTATGAAATATAACATTTTTTTTTTCAAATAAATAATTATGCACTATAATTTAAGAGTCAAGGAAACTTATTTAAGAGCTACATGTAGGGCATAGAACTACAAAGTTGATTTTAACAGGCATATGATATGGTTAAACCTTAACTTTTAGTTGTGTGATTGTGATCTAATGAAAACTTTATAAACAAACGAAATACTTATTGAAAACAAAAGTTTTGTAATAAATTCAAAATGAATATAATTGATGACTATTAAAATATAATATATTTTACATACCCAAAGTTTGGGTTTTTCTAAATAGTTATGCAATAAGATAGACTCAGTAGAAGAAATAAAATTTTATGTCATGATAATACTATGATATAGATTAAAAAGTTAGATATTTTTAATACTAGATACACGAAAACTACATGATGAATGTTATATCATATAAGCTTTTTTATCTTGAGTCAATAATGATAAAAAAATCTGAAATTGTCTGATTCATTCATGCAGTGTTTAATTGTTATTACTATGATTTTATTTGTCTTTTTTTAAATTTAACAAATACTAATGTATGTGTGAATGGACTGAAACCGTGCAATCTATTTTTGATAATTATTTGTTATATAATTTGAAGATTCAAAAGTACTTTTTAAAGTAATTGTATCTAATGTTTGTGTATGAGCCTAAGAGAACTGTATTATTTTTTTTTAATATTAACTCATTATTAGGTTTTTAGAAGGTAATCTACATAAATAAAAAAAATATTAATATTCATAATATACCTAGTTCTTACATATATTATTATATCCAAAATGCATAAATAAGAAATATCATTAGGTGTAGACCATAAATTCTATGGAATTTTTCTTAGTTTACTGAAAAACAAAATGTAACTTCAGTTTCATAAATAACGATAACTCACCACAACGTGTTTAGTTTACCAAACCAAACTTCTTTATCTTTTTAGTTTCCACAGGAGTTAAGCAGACATAAATAAAACAATACACAGCACCCAATATAGCACTTAATATAAGGAATGATAGAATAGCATAACGAGGGATATAAGTTTTATCGTAAAAATTGGCAACCGATGACTCAATATCATCTCCCCTAGGCAATGAGACCAAAATAATCGTTAGAATAATGGCAATAACTACAGCAATTTTACCAACGTAATGACCGGTCCGCACAGATACCCAGCAAAAAAATATAGCTACAAGCCAGATAACAGACAAGAAATATACGCCCACGCCAAAATAAGACATAATAGTATGAAATGATGATCGTTATCGGATTACAAAATATGTATTGTTATTCATGCAGTACATATAGTAAACTTATTACTATTTTTCTTTGTTGGACGAATAAACACACTTGAACACATTAATTTCTCATTAAAATCACTTTGTCTGGGATACGAACAAATTGTAAATCTATGAATATTTTATAAGCGCGTTTGTATGTACAATAATGAAAACAATGGTAAATAAAAATTATGAAGTCAAAGTTCAAATACGACTTACGAAACTTCAAATTGTGCTTTGACATAATATTGTGTCCAATGTCCATGTGACTGATGACAGATCAGTGGTCACAGATCATTATTTTACAGTTAGAACCTCAGAGGAATAAACCTATATTGCTCTGAGGTTCTCTGAAATAGTCTAGGGTAAATAGAAATCACAACAGAATTCTGAAATGCTATTGAAGAATAAATTAAGATGATTCTTTTTAAGCTATTGCATAGCTTCTATCGCGGGTATTGAGCGCGGGGACCGAATCCAAAAATTCCGTAACGAAAAAACCTCACGCTCCCCACTCCCACGGGCACGGAGATGTGGCTTGAAGGCATAGCATGCAATAGCTTTACCGCGGCAGTCTTTTTGTAATATTATATTTATAATACATTATCTAGTTATCACAAATATTAATTTTTAAACAGCATTCTAAAATAAAAAATGCCACTAGACAATAAATTAATAACATTGACTTAGATGTTTATGGCCTGCGCAGACGGGGGACTTTAGTCCCTGGCGGAGAAAAAAGTACGCTCCGCGAATAAAAACTCCGCCGCGAATTTACCTCGGGCTCAACGCACACGTATTGCGGAAAAAAGTACGTTAGGAACAGAAAGCGAATATGAATAGGTAACAACGTGGACTGGAAGTCCGTGTGCGTTGTTTCGCCTAGTCACCCGTGTTATATTTATTTCGGGGACTCCTGCGTACTATCCGGTCCGCTCCCTGCATGTCCGCCGTTGTTATACGGGGGACTTTTAGTACTTGGTACTTTTAATACCTCGTTTGCGTTAGAGCGTTTTCACATTATCCGATCCGATATCGGATATCGGACGCCGATGCCGATATCCGATATCGGATACAATTTGCCCTTTCACATTGTCCGACAAAATCGTTCCGATATCATCATGAGTGTTGCCAGAAATTTTTAGAGAAAACTAAACTAAATTGCCAGTTGATAAAAAAAAGGTATAATTAAAAAAAATCAAATGTTATAAATCATAGTTGTACAGTAAAAATAACTACGATAAAGAAAAACAACTTCAAAAAAGAAAAGTAAAATGTAAAAAAAAGATTTGATATCACAAATTACTGCATATTATTTAGATGTGCTATTTACTAAATAGTTTTGATATCGGTCATTTGTATAACATAATATAATACTTATGTTAACACATTATAAATTAAATAAATTTATATCAATATCTACTATAAATTTATATCAAAAGTTTACTGAGGCCCTATGCTCCTCGAGGAGTTAAAGAAACAATCATCATCATATCAATATCTACTACAACCTAGTATTAGTTAATAGTTTTAGTAATACATATTAGTAAATACCTTTCAAAATCTATTAAATGTATTTTTAGCAAGACGTACTTAATCATTTAGTAATTTTTTGACTACATACATTTATAAAAGTTCATGTAGTCAGTAAACCAGTGCAAACTTAGCACCCCATCTATGGAATTTTGGGTCGAAAATGACCTTGATCGTTAGGTCCCCGTTAGGTCCTTTAAGGTCCACCAATTTTTTCGTTAGGTCCCCTTTAGTTTTTTTTTTAATAATTTTTTAAATTTTAGGTATAAAAAAATTACACTTTAGCACCCCATCCATAGAATTTTGGGTCAAAAATGACCTTAATCTATAGGTCTTCGTTAGGTCCTATAAGGTCCCACAATTTTTTCGTTAGGTCCCCTTTAGTTTTTTTTTAAATATTTTTTTTTTAATTTTGGGTATAAAAAAATTACACTTTAGCACCTCATCCATATCAAAATTGGCGAATTTTATCAAAATCGTATTCTTTACCGTTAGGTCCGTATAGGTCCATCATTGAAATTGTTAAATTATTTATTTTATTAAAATCTATATATTTATAAGAAAGTCGTGTTAGTTACTCCACTTATAACTCAAGAACGGCTGAACCGATTTAGCTGAAAATTGGCAGGGAGGTAGTTTAGAGCCAGGAGAAGGATATAGGATACTAAATATGTACCACGGGCGAAGCCGGGGCACTAGTTATAAAATAATTGAAACCTGCGCATGCGCCTTAGAGCATTAAGACATGCGCACATCATACATAAACAGCGCGAAATTTAAATTGGTATCGTTTCATTTATTAAATCAATAAATAAATCTATACTAGTCACGTCTGGTTCGAAAGATGAGACTGGCTTTTTATTTCGAAAATTTATTTGGCAACACTTAACAGTTAACTGTCATTAAAACCTGAGTTGTTGATGTGTCAAAGCTTGTCAAAGTGATTTTATTTTCTGCGATTTTAGCTTAGGATTTTAGTGATTTCTAATAATTGAAAACTGAGTTGAAAACATGACGAAAACTTTAAACTATGATTAATAAATTTAAAAAGAAACAATTTGAAAGAGATGTAGTTTTCAAGGAAAAACACACAGTGTGACTTGATATTTTGATACTTTTCATCTTGATTGCATTGCACATTATATGATTTGTTTAATATTATTATTATTATTTTGCATGGATGATACCAGTAATCCAGTTATAAACTATTAAAGCAACAATATAAAATTGAACGATCTGTCCGTTCAAAATGTTTAAAGACACAAAATCAGTATCTCAACGAGATTTCTTCTATGACCGAACCATGTTATTCATGTTGAAGAGCAGTACAAAAAAAACAAGATGGAATAACTGCAGAAATGGAAGAGTTAATGATGTCAGAGATAATGATAGTGATTCTTATTCTTTATTCGCGGCTGAACGCGGCTTTTAGATTTAATATGATTATATTGATTAAACAAAATTTAATTGTATTTTATTATGTTTTTTATTACTTTCACTAGCTGTTCTTTTTTTTATCTGTATCAGATAACTGTACCAGATTACATATATATAATATTATATAGATGAAGAGTTTGTAGAGGTTGTTAATCTCTCAAAAAAACAAAGCTCGTAATAATAAATTAAAGTATCAAAACTTTATTTCCAACTATAACCTAAGTTACCATTAGGTTACCTTAATATGATGATTTTTTGAATTTGCCGCCTTTTCCAGTCTTATCTTTCGTTAGCCGGACTATCACCACAGTATCACCATATTTCCTACAGTATGGCGACGAATGTACTTGTGCAGAGAAACGGAGGGGAACTGGCGGGGGGTCGGGCGACGCGGGCCGCTTAATGCAATCACGCTGAGTTTGCATTAACTATCGCGAAAGGACGACGCAGTCGTATTTTTTGTGTAATAATTTTATTATACATAGGTACTTACATATTCTATTATGGCGCGCAAAAACTGTTCCGTTTACGGATGTAAATCTACATTGAAATCCCAGAAGGAAACAATATTTCAGAAAGATTGTATTAATAATTGTATCTGTTGAATTAAAATCAAAGCTATGTATATGTTGTCCTCATTATTTTCTAATCAGATTGTACATCCCAATGCGAATGCATTACTTCTTAAATGGTATAATATACAATTAAGAACATCCAAAAATAAAGTGTCCACGTAAATAATATTTAGCAGTGCAATATCTGTAATTATATATTTATGAACAAATGATTACATCAGATTTAATAATCGCAATTATTTTGAATGTACATATGAATAAATGATTTCATCATAATATTAATAATCACAATTGTTTTATTTCCCATTTGTTGCAACCCTAGCGTATTTTCGTGTGGCAGCGTAAGTACCTACGCTGGCGGCGGCATCGCGCGACATCAAAGGCGTTTCCTTACTGTAGGAAATAATATTGTAATACTGTGCTATCACTATCATTATTATATTATACATAGTATAAAACAAAGTCGCTTTCTCTGTCCCTATGTCCCTTTGTACGCTTAAATCTTTGAAACTACGCAACGGATTTTGATGCAGTTTCTTTTAATAGATAGTGATTCAAGAGGAAGGTTTATATGTATAATAACATCCATTAAATAGTGGAGAAGTACTGCTATTTTTGAGGTTTCTAATGTGATGTCGTAAAAAATTACCAGCCTTACTTATAAAAACTGACTGATCTGTTGCATAAACACCTCTCAGTTAAATAACTCTCAACTCCTTAAACAATGATTAAAATAATCTTAGGTACTTATAAACCTATCTCAGCAGTCTCTCATCTAAGTTACGTCAATATATGTATTTTTTTCTAGTAACATTATCGAAATAAAAACCCGCTATTCACGTAAAACTTGACTAAAAATGTACTTTTTGACAAATATGAATGGTAGACTTTATTTTGTATGACGTTTAACTGACAGGATATTGATAACTTTCAAATTTCAAACATTTGTACAGATTTGAGATTTTTGATAAATTCAAATTCAGTTTTAATTTAAAATGAGTTCAATGATCAATAAACGTTCTCGTTCGACGAATTGGAGTGAGGAGGATAAGGTACGTAATGTACACAAGAAATCTAATAGAATGTACTTATTTCCTTACATGTTTTAATGCTTATTAATAAATATATATTGCTCTTTAGAAAGTGCTTCGAAAATAATTAGTGCTCGAGCGAGCACATATTATATTAGAGAATAAGGATACGTCGACTAATACAAATACAGCAAAAAAACTTGCATGGGAAGATGTTTTGTCTTGGTTATTTTAGTTTTACTTATTCTAACAGTTTTTTGTATTTAATAAATTGTTACAGTGTAATAACATTATTATTGTATTTATATTTCAGTTATAATATCATTTCACTCCATAAAAGGGACTTAAGCCAAATACAAAATCAGTGGAGGAATTTGAAGAAAGCTAAGGCTTCGGAACACAAATTTAGAACGGCAAGAAACATGACAGGCGGGGGACCTCCGCCACCAAGTCCTCCGCCTGAAGATCAAGAGCTTATAGCAGCTCTTCCTAATGAGTTTGTGGTTGATAACAATCCTTTCGATAGCGATGCAACACATGGCCAACAGGTTTATATTTTTTACATTTTCTACTGCTATTATTCCTTAATTTGGAATATCCATTAAGGGATAATAGCGCTATGCATATATAGTTTTTTATTGTGAGATTGAGTAATTATATTTTATATATTTATAGGAAGTTACTAAGGAGTCTGCTGATGATACATTGAAATTGAATGAAAATGATGAAAGCACTGCACATGCATAGGTAATCATATTATATAATAATTTGTATAATATTTTTATCAGTTATGTTATACAAAAATATCAGTATTATAAATAAAATTTATATTATTTTAAAATAATTATTATTTTTTTATTTTTAGCCTGAATTGCCAAATTTCTCCACTGAATTGCCACGTATAAATCCTACACATCATATTTTCAAAGCTAAACCAAAAAAAACGTAAGTATGTAATGTTGAAAATAGAATTTCATGAAATTTCCTGTGCTTATTGTTCAGCTGTGATTTATGTGAAATAATGTTTAATGTTTATGTTATTTTTACAGTGGGAAATCAAATTCCAATTACGAGCATCAATTATTCCTCCTTGCAAAAAAAAGCAGGGAGGAATTAATGAAGCAACAACAAGAGTTGCATCTATTAAGAATAGAGCAAGAGAGGGAGCTTCACCTATTAAGAATAGAACAAGAGAGGGAGCTTCACGAGAAGAAGCTCCAAATACTTGCATTAGAGGAGGAATATTTAAAAAAAATAAATTTTGAAAAATAATAAAATATGGTTTTTATTGATTAAAATAAGTTTCAATATAAATGGCCCTGTTTATATTTTCGTCTTCATCTTCTATATTATCAGGGATAGTTGGATCGATTAATAATTGATTTTCAAGGCCTGAAGGATCTAGAAAAATACAAAATAAAGAATTAAAATATGCTTATTTTTTATGTATTGGCATTATTAAATATACTTTGTTTACATATTAGTTTGCACAAATACCTTGATTTAAAATAGACTCATTAAAGAGTATTGCTAAATTGTGCAAAACTGCACAAGCAACAATAGTGGTCTTGATCACTTGCAGAGACCCTCGCATTGTTTCGTTGAGTATGCGGAATCTTTGCTTCCACACCCCAAAGCAACGCTCTACAGTATTCCTCGTTCGTATGTGACTCAGGTTGTACCTTTCTTCTGCCTGTGTCCTTGGTCTTAATATTGGTGTTAGAAGATGCGAAGTACAAGGATACCCGCTATCTCCAATCAGCTTCCCATGAAATTCATTCTCCTCAAACCTCCGCTTTATTGAGCTTTCTCTATATATGCGGGAATCATGTGTACTTCCTCTCCAGTGACACACAATATCGCAGATTTTAAGGTCAGAGTCACATACTACCTGTAATTATTGTCATCAATATTATTATAAATTAGAAACACATAATAGCACACATAACAATGAAAATTTATTACTTTAAATACACTATGATCAAACTAAAATGTTATTGTACAATGTTCATACTTGAGTGTTAATGGAGTAATGTCCCTTCCTATTAACATAGTACTGTCCAGCCTCTCCACTCACTTTGCGTATCTTAATATGAGTGCAATCTATTGCACCAATGATACGCTTCATCCCGCATATTATGGCCTCAAATTTCCTAATTGCTTTGGCTTCCTCGGTTGAGTTCGACGGCATATTAATATAACGCGAACTTTTAGAAGCTAACGCAATAGCAACATTTCGGGACAAACGGGAAAGTGTCTGTTGACTCATTCTGTGAATGTCAGCACAATCTTCTTGGATCTGTAATGTAATAGATCGTTATACAGGCTTTTTTATTGTATATATCCAAAACTAGAGCACAAGTCACATCTACCTCATGCCGGCCCCAATATCAAATAACTGCCATCACTTGCAGTTCCACTGGAATACCGCCCCCTCGAGTGTCCACGCGAAGGTCATCCCGAATCAAATTAATGATTTGTTGCATGTTATTCTTTCCGAATCTATACCTCGACCGTAGTGTGGCCCTGTGGCCGCTACAAAAAATATATTGACACCATAGATTGACACTAATACCAGGTTATTTTAATTCTAGGTTGAAAAGTAGGTTTTTAATAAATAAGCACTCTCAGAACAATAGATTTATTTAATAAATGAAACGATACCATTTTAAATTTCGCGCTGTTTATGTATGATGTGCGCATGCCTTAATGCTCTAAGGCGCATGCGCAGGTTTTTATTATTTTATAATTTTAATAAAATAAATAATTCAACAATTTCAATGATGAGCCCATACGGACCTAACGGTAAAGAATACGATTTTGATAAAATTTGCCAATTTTGCTATGGATGGGGTGCTAAAGTGTAACTTTTTTATACCTAAAATTAAAAAAAAATTATTTAAAAAAAAACTAAAGGGGACCTAAAGCGTCTTATTCACGGTCAATCCCCGACGTACGTCGGCTCAAGGCCGCGGTGCTGGATGTATCCTACTGACGATCGTGCGCGCATCAAGCATGGCTAGGGTTGCCAACTTTTATTTGAAGAAATAGAGTATATCTGATTTTAAAGGAGGTAAATAAAGAGTAAATAAATATTTTTAAAAATGTATTTTTTTGTACTTTTTGCAGTAACTAAGAATTTTTCATTATTTTTAAATGAATTATATGAATCCAAACATTTCAAATCTAAATTTATATATTTCAAGAGCTCATTTTTAATTAATTTTTAATGAAGCTCGGTTTCTCTCTTCCCGCCACTTCACATTCATGACCGAAAAGACTCTTTCAGTAAATGCTAAAGTGGCGGGAACAGAGAGTATATAGCTATAATCATTTTTTTTAAACAAACAAATTCGTCAAGATATTTTTTTTTAATAAATTGCCATTTTTCTGCAGTGGACTTTTGCATAAAATCTGTGTTATTCAACAATTCGCCTTGGAGTTCTTTTAAAATAATAACTTCTGAATATAAACTGTCCATGTGTACAAGGTTGATCCAAAAGTAATGATAATTGGGATTTCCTGTGTACAAAAAAAATCATATCAATAGGCCACGTTTCCAAGTATTTACATTAATTTCTGTTGGCAACACTAATCTGCTGTACGTCCGCGCTATTCACTGTCCATCTGCACGACGTTCGCGGTGGTGGGGGTGCTTGCTGGATGAAAAGTTGGTCGTGCACATCCAGCAAGATAATAATAATAATTATTGACGTACGTCAACGCTATTCACTGTCGTTTTGCGTCGTGCATCGTGTATGACCTTGGCGGGACGTACGTCAAGATGGACCGTAAATAAGACGCTTAACGAAAAAATTGTGGGACCTTATAGGACCTAACGGAGACCTATCGATTGAGGTCATTTTTGACCCAAAATTCTATGGATGGGGTGCTAAAGTGCATTTTTTTTTATACCTAAAATTTAAAAAATTATTTAAAAAAAAACTAAAGGGGACCTAACGAAAAAATTGTGGGACCTTAAAGGACCTAACGGGGACCTAACGATCAAGGTCATTTTCGACCCAAAATTCCATTGATGGGGTGCTAAGTTTGCACTGGTAGTCAGTAATCTATATATATAATAAAACTAAGTCGATAAAATGTGCGTGCCGATAAAACTTAAAAAGGAGTCCCGACACGATAAAGGGACTTATGTGGTGTGATAGCCCTTTATCCCCCCTCGAACAAGAAAGTTCCCGTTTTAATCTAAAGGGCATGTTTTTAAAGATATAAGGGACTTTCCGACCCTTCAACTTGGAAATTAAGTGCAGTGGCGCCATCTGTTATCGAATATTTGAACTTCGGAGACTATATTACACTCCAATAGACCGACCGTATATTTTGGAGTTAAAGCGACATAATTTTAGTTATCCAAATTAATTCTCAAAGTATTAAAAAATTTAGGTTTTTAAATTTCGCGCCTTTACTACATACGCTACCGCTACAGAAGCTAGAAAGTTCCCGTTTTAATCTAAGGGCGTGTTTCTAAAGATATAAGCACAGACTAATAATAATATACTACGTATACAACAGACGGTTCACTCCATACAAAAAAATATGCACTATGAATTTACGCAATTAAAGCGCCAGTGGGGAATAAACGTACTACATGTTCGATTATATCTCTTGGTATTTTGCTTTTAACACACTAGATGGCACGTTAAACACAGACTTGATGTTCTTTTCCTTCCAGAGCCACTAGATGGCACTAATGTAAATATATGTACACGTACCTTTTATTTTCAAGTCTTTGGCGTCACACTTGACAACTGTCAACTGTCAACATTGAGGTCAACATAATATTTTGTACAGTGTTGCCAACTCAGTGGAATTTCCACTACATCTGGTGGTTTAGCTCCCCCATTTAGCGGACAAATATTGGTTTTAGTGGCTGGTGGATTTTCCTAGTGGTTTAGATGAGTTCAATTAGTGGTAAGGTACGAGTTTCAACCACTAGAAAGATTTACATAAATACTCAAAAAGAACGACTTGAACTATGTGAAACAAGGGTATGATTTTGTGTCATGTTGGTAACAGAACGAACATACGGGAATTCCCCGAAAGTTGTTTGTCTATTGCTTGAATATTTTTGATTATAGACTTTATAACTATTGATCTAAAGTATGATTCGATTCAAAAGGTTATATGTACATTGTACATTCTATATTTGTGTACAAAAACAATCTGTATAAACAATCAGTCGGTATTGGTAATGCCGCGGCCGCGCGGTAGCCTCTAGCTTGTCGTATTTTAATTAATTTTGTGAAGTAATATGGTTTTACCTTAAAAGGGTTTTACATTAAATATGCCGAAACCACACAAAAATTTCTTTCATAGAAATTTATTCTTCACATACTGAAACTCTAGAAGAAGATTCTTCTGAAGATGATCTTTAAATACATATATTGTAACAAAAATAAAAATTACTTAGTTCAAAATAGATGTTATTTACAAATAACTCGCAAAAAATTCGCCAACGGGCATTCAATATTTACATGTCTCTGGATATTTTTTAGTGTTTTTTCTGGTGGTTTTAAAGACCGATTACTTTAGTGGATTTCTGGTGGGCCACGAGGCTCCAATATGTGGGTTCGAAAAAAAAAGTTGGCAACACTGATTTTGTACCTACTCGGATTTTCAATTAGACAAAGCTGACTCACAGAGTACCTACATTATTTATTATGACTGGTATTTAGTTCAGTTTATTTCACAGAGTACTTTTATATAGTTTATTTACGAGATTCTGTCAAAACCAAAACGAGAAGCTTTGTTTGTTTTCGTTTTTCATTGTTGACTAATATTTTAAAAATAAGTGCTAAATATGATTGATGGACTGTGAGGTTATGTAGAATCTACAGGCAGAAAATAAGTTTTATATGGTAAACTGATATTTTCTCTGAACATAAATTTTTACAAACATGATTTTTAATGATTGGTTTATGTAACCCAATATAAGATTGTTTTATTACAGACTTATTGCTTACGTTCGCAATAACAAATTTGTTCAAGAGAGGAGAAGAATTAATCCATCCCAAATGTAAATACGATTCTCCACAAAAACATTGTAGACACAATAATGGATTTATGGATTATGGATTTCTACATTTGCTACTAAGAAGGATATGGGATCATGAAGGATTTCATCTGTTTTAATACCAGTAAAATGGAATGAGCGCCGTGGCCGTGACTGTGTTTGGTACATAAAGAATGACAAACATTCAACTTAAAATTATTATGAGTGCATTACGGGCAAGGGCACAATAAGTTGCCCTTTGACTAAGATGTACTTAATTTTTAGGAACACGAAAATGGATGGCGAGAATAGGTATAATCGCATACATAGTATTTATTTCTAGTCTGTTGTATAAATAATCAAAGACTACAAAATATATAATGAACTATGTCTTTAATATTAATTCTACAGTTTACAGTGTAGTGTGTAATCTATTGTATGTGTGCGTCTAGAATATATAGTCCTGTTGTTCTACAGTTTAAGCAGTTCAATACAAGCTTACAGTCGAGTCAAGTGTTTCATTAACCACCAACCATTGCATGGCAACCCTGCCAGTTTTGTAAATTGTAGTCTACCTAACCTGACTGTTGGTTTTGATTTGTATCACACAAAGAATACTATACCAAATTTCAAGAAATAAGAATTAAATATTTGATTAACTTTTACTAATATACAGGAGCTTATACATCAAACAAGACCAAAGCAGGGCTTTGGAGAAAGTGTGTATGGACAAAGACCACAATACATATTGTGCGGACAACTGCATGAAAAGCATGCAGTAAGGGACATTAAATAAATAAATAAATAAAACATATTTATTGTCAAGATCACAACACGAGATACATTTATAAACGAAGGAAAAACAAAAAGAAATAAAAAGAAAAATAATTAAATAAAAATAATCTTATTCCTAAGAACTGTAATGTGGCAGTGAGTGACCTGACAAATGGAGCCAACTCAGTATATGATGGCAAGGTGATTAATACCTCACCACCACTGATTTTCAGTGACCCCATCCCCAAGTGACTATTGGAGTTTCAGTCTAGAATTGTATATAATGATAATTTAACATGAGTATATTATGTGAAAGATATATTTCTATTAATATGATAAATACTAATAAATAAATACATCAGTTAAAACATGATATACATAATTCCGACTGTTTCTCGGAATAACATACCTACATTTACTAAGAATTGCATACAATGCCGGGTTTAATATATTGCCGGTAACATAATATTATGTATGATAATAATTCTTAAAAAAGTATTTTATACATTTCTTAAAAAGCTTCGATATTGTATACAATAATACAATTCATATTCAAATTGTTGTAAAATAGTCCCACTTTTTTAAGTTGGTTGAATACACTAAAATACTTATAAGGATCGTACCTACTAATAAAAGTAACAAAATGAATTTTTTAAAGTTCCCAGTTCTGTATAGTTCTAAAAAACACGAACCTAACCTAACCCACCCCCTTATCCAAACCAAAAAATTCTGATTACGAATTTTCGGCATATTACAAAATGCCGGCCGTTTGTAATTCGGCGGATTATACAATCCGATTGCGACATACATACCCCTCGTCCCGCGTACCTTCCAATATCTTAGATGTTTTACATTTCCGACTGTTAGGAAATGTATGGATTTCCTAGGAAATGTGTACTATAAAATAATTTATTTCACACATTTCCATGTGATTTTAGGAATTACCTACATACATTTCCTGGGAATTTTATACAATGACGGATTACATACATTTCCGTTAACATATACTTACAATGTTTATAATTATAATGATAAATAGGCAGAAAATAACGGTCTATATAATGTTATGTTATATTATAACCAGTAAATAAAATAAATATTTAATTAAAGTTTATGTGTAAACTGTAATTCGATACAAATGCAGGGTTAGAACAGGATTTTAAAATATGTCTCCGGTATTGGAAACGAAAATTATTAATATTTGTCAAACTGGTTAAATGGTGGTGGAATGTTGTTCCAACACTTATGGCTCTTTCAATTTATGCGTTTCGTATCGGACCGCTAGTCGCTACAGTGCCGAAGCTGTGCGTTTGTCGTACGGCGCACGGCCGGTCGTTTGTTTTCATACAAAATGCACGGTGCGGCAACAGCGCGGCGTCCGTACCGCGAACGCTCGACAGCAGGACGGCAATCTACAGATCACCCATATTTGGCAATCTCGCTTCACCTAATGGCCTTGTCTGTTCAAGCCGAAATGAATTAATTACCTACTGCAAAAATTAAATAATTTAGATTACCTGGAAAAGACAAGGAAAATAAACTTTAAACAAGTGTTCGACCGATTATTACCAAGTAGGTAAATAAATTAATGACAAGACAAGGTAATTAATGCTAATAATTTCCTAAAGAAAACATTTTTTTCAAAATTTTCACATAATAGGTAAGTACTAGTACCTAACTAGACTCAAAAGTTTATGATAAGTCAATGAATGATAAATAGAATATGTTTAAGTAAAATGAAGTAGTTTATTTTACAATAAATTAATCTTATAAATTACCAACTTTCATTCTACGGCTTCAACCGTGTGCCTTATTTAATCCCTGTTCCTACACCTTGAATCCTATTTATGCAACAAAATTGAGATGTCCTTTTTCAACGTAGGTATGTACCGTGTATGTATATCGAAATTTCCGTCAAAATCGGTTCAGACGCGTGCGGGAATACCTATTTTCTCGTGGTCCCACTATTTTCTATTTTGTCCTACTATGACGGAGTAACTTTCGTATTTATCTACAAAACAGAAATGATTTGATTGTTTGTTTGTTTGTATTGAATAGGATCCGAAACTACTGGATTGATTTGAAAAATTATTTCACCATTCGAAGCAAAAATTATACCTACCTGATGAACATAGGCTACTTTTTATAACGGGAAAATACTTCATTCTTATGGGAATCGATGTCGAAATATTTAATTTTAGGCGCATAAAGAAAAAAAACGCAAAGGATCATTCAAAACCTTTTCTACGGTTTAAATCTCAAAACTTTTTGGTTCATACTTCATATAAAGGTAATCTGATAGGATTATTTAGAAAATAAAACAAGATGACGTAGGTAGGTATTTAACTTTAGTTTCGATTTATTATCATTATGATGATTTCTTGATATTCTTAACGACGCGGTTAGCGCAGGGGTAAAGTAACTGCCTACTGTGCTGACGGTCCCGGGTTCGATCCCCGGTCAGGGCAAATATTTGTGTGATGAACTTGATTATTTTTTTTTTGGGTCTGGGTGTTATCTATATATGTATTTATAAAATATTAAATTATATTTATCGTCGTCTAGTACCCACAACATAAGCCTTAATTGAGATTACTGTGGGACTAGGTCGATTTGTGTAATATTGTCCTTTAATATTTATTTATAATTTATATACTTATAATTAAATGTGACTAGAAATAATATACTTACTACGGTTTAAGTATAGGTTGTATTATGTATATTATTTTGTAATGAGATCTTGCAATCAAATATTCACACAATCTCGCAAGTTTTCCGACAATTCATTTTTCGTATGAAAACGATCAATACACTAGGTACCTACCTAATATAAGCCGCTACAGGAACGCAGTTAGTAATAATTTATAACGGCTTTAACCCATTTACAATATTTTTTATAGGTACTGCAAAGGCAATGAGGTTATGTATTAAAAACGTAGTATATTATTATTAGTCTGTGGTCTGTGATATTATTATTAGTCTGTGTTAAAAACGTGAAAAGTAACGTAAAAACGTCTTAGTGCCATCTAGTATTCGTTTAGCATCGCCAAATCGGAGGAGAATAACTTGTTTATAGAAGTTTCATGAGATGGCGTTGTTTTGAATATAAACTTTTCTGTAAAATTAGTTAAAATCGAGTGAAAATTAAATTAAATAGGTAGGTTCCATTTACAAAAGTATGTAAAAAATTATAAAAAGCAATGAAATTGCAATTAAATCTAATTTTATTTTTTGCTGGTTAAAATGATACACTTAGCGGCATCTATTGGTAGACGGATGGCATTAATCGTCTTTTGTATGTAGTGAACCAGACATGATATAAGGAACTTTCCAACCCTACATAGTGGCGCCATCTGTTATCGAATATTTGAACTTCATTCAGGACAACGATTGTTTGGGTTGCATTTCCAAAAGCGTTGCGAGCAAATTTCAATAAAGTCTTAAATTTAATTTGTTGCTATAATAAAGTTATTAAATTTTGTGTATTTGTACGTCATTAGCTAACTTATATTTTGGAGTTAAAGCGACATAATTTTAGTTATCCAAATTAGTTCTCAAAACCTTAAAAAATTTAGGTTTAAAAATTTCGCGCTTTTAGTACAAATGAACTTACTACGCTATAGAACCTTTTATTATGGCGGACGATAGTGACCAGAATACTCTAGAAGGTGTGAGAGAGAAAATATTTTCAAATTTTCTCGAATATTCTAGAGCCTAGCTCTCTGAATATATAAGAGCCCGGTGTCGCTCACCAGAGTTAGTTTAATTTGAACAGCGAAACGAGCGATTTCAAAACGAAAATAAGAGAAGTTATCTGTGAGCCTTTATTTAGAAGTATCACGTGTGAGTATTTTTAATAGTGTGTTTAATTAACTCTCGATTTTGAAACGAAATAGAAATAAGTTATTTGTGGGTTTTTTTCGTGAAATTTCCCTATAATATTAACAACATGTAACCCATCAAACCCAAAACAGCTATGGGACTCTTTCAAAAGGAGTATGAGTGATGATATATTGTACCAAGTCCGACAAGCTAATCCTGAACTGACTATAGAATTCAATGACGAGATCTTCAATGAAACACTCATTCGCTTACAAGATAAATGTTTAGCAATAAATAATCAAGCCTAAGTAGAACTTGGAATGCCAGCACCACAAAGAAATGCTTTTAGTGTGCTAAACTACGAAATTATGAAGGAAAAAAGTTACAACATCAATCAACTACTTGAATACAATGCTCACAACTCTCAATGACAATAAAAAAAAAGTTTACGACGTTATAATGAGCCGGATAAATAACGATATTGGTGGAATTATTTACTTGGACGCACCAGGAGGCACCGGTAAAACGTTTCTCATAAATCTAATACTGGCGGAAATACGTGCTAAAAAACTCATCGCACTGGCACTAGCATCATCTGGCATTGCAGCCACACTTATGGAAGGAGGACGATCTGCCCATTCTGCCTTACAACTACCATTGAATATAGCCGAACAACAATTCCCGGTATGTAAAATTTCAGGAAAATCTGGACGTGGTAAATTCTAAAACAAGCTAAAATTTTCATCTGGGATGAATGCACCATGGCCCATAAAAAATTTATAGAAGCCATGGACAGAACATTACAAGAATTGCGAAAAAACTCTGAAATAATGGGAGGAGCTCTACTCATACTCTCAGGAGATTTTCGACAAACACTTCCAGTTATTCCCAAGACAACATGAGAAGACGATATCAATGCATGCTTGAAAAAATCACATCTCTGGCTACAAGTCCAAATACTGCAATTAACAAAAAACATGAGAGTTGAATTATCAAGAGATGAAACAACAGCACAATTTGCTAAAATACTTTTACAAATCGGCGAAGGTACATATCCTACTGACCAAACGACCGGCCTCATTGAACTTAACAGTGATTTCTGTAATATAGCCACTACTGAAGACGAACTAATCGACAAAATTTATCCAAATATTATTCAGAACTATACTAATGCAGAGTGGTTATTTCAAAGAGCAATTTTGGCCACTAAAAATAATATTGTTGACGATATCAATTTTAATATTCTGAAGAAAATACCTGATGAAGAGAAAATATATAAATCGATCGACACGATGGTATCTATTGAAGAAAGTGTCAACTTCCTCACTGAATTTCTAAACTCTTTACAAGTACCAGGAATGCCATTACACTGCCTTCGTCTGAAAATTGGAACTCCAATCATACTACTCAGAAATCTCAACTCCCCAAAATTATGTAATGGAACTAGAATGATCGTAAAACAGCTATCGAATAATATCATTGAAGCTGAACTTATTTCTGGAAAGACCAAAGGACAGACAGTATTTATACCTAGAATACCACTGATCTCTTCGGAATTGCCATTTCAATTTAAAAGACTGTAGTTTCCAATAAAATTAACCTTTAGTTTTACAATTAACAAAGCGCAAGGACAAACTTTAAAATATTGTGGCATTAACCTCAAAGAATCCTGCTTCTCTCACGGTCAGCTATATGTAGCTTGCTTCAAGAGTAGGAAATCCGAAAAATTTATGTATATATACTCCGGACAATAAAATGAAAAATGTTGTTTATAAACAAGTATTGTAAATAATGAGAAAACGTTTTCAATAAATTTTTTTTTTACTTTTTACGTCATAGTTTATTTTTTTATTTCGACTCTACCACGTCATCTCACATCAACTCCCGGGCGAAGCCGGGTTTTTTAGCTAGTACCTATGATAAATTTATTAAGTGATACAATCTTTGTTCACATTTTCTTTTCTTTTTCTTATTACACTGTAATATCCTAAAATAATATTGTCACTCGTTCAAATATACATATTTGTAATATGATTGTTGTAATTTCCTGTAAGTAAAGATACATAAATTATTTTATTGTCATAAGCAATTATTTTAGAATTAAGAGTTTTCAAACTTTGTATTCTTTGTTGTAAATTCAAAATAAAAATAAAATCGGTGTGAAATCTCCTCCTTTTTTTGAAGTCGGTTAAAAACAAAGCACTCAATGACAACAATACAATAAACAGCACAACCAACATTCGAGTAGGAGGAAGAGCGAGGCAGAATGAGATAAAATAAAGATGATAGACACTAATGTTTTCGAAGATAGATATTTGAATTTAAGAACGCAATATATTTTTGTTTACTTCAGTTCAGCCAATTACCGTATATTTTAATACGGCAAATAAAAATACCTGCCGTTTAGATCGTATTTTAAATGCCTATAAATACTTAAATGTGTGTATTCTTAATAAAAAAAAGTTTCTTTTAATAGAAAGGGTTTTAGGGTAAAAGCAAAGATTTTTTTTTAAATATTAAGCGCCCTATAAGACTGAAAATACACAAACTAGTGCTTTTTTGCTGTTGGTATACTGCCTTTTCGAAAATTGAGTTGGCAACACTGAACGTTATCGTCCGATAGCCACTGGGTATATCGGTGTCGGCTCCGATATCCGATATCGGACCGGACAATGTGAAAGACAGGCACATATTTCATACATTTTACTTCCCTCCGATATCGGATATCGGCTATCGGCTTCCGATATCCGATATTGGATTGGATAATGTGAAAACGCTCTAACTCGATACAGTTGTAAGTATAATATTTTAGCGGACAAAAAAGTCTGCGGACTTAAATCCCTCGTTTGCGCAGGCCATTAGATTTGAAACTTAAAACTAATTTACATATACATAATTTACTTTGGAATTACCCACGAATCATCGTTTGATTTTATAGATAATAAATCTGAAAAGCAGGGAGGCAACATAATGAAACAAATATTTTTATTCTGTGGATGGTATGTCGTTGTTATTTTTTCTTAATGTTATCAGTACTGATGTAACAGTGATTCCATAGTGCTGTGTACTGTCAAATTTTATAGAAAGGTAAGTTTAAATTTAGTTTTATTTCTATATTAGGCCCTAATTTGATAAATTGTGATATCAATTATTCGTCTAAGTACATTTTATATCGCAAAGTGATGTTTTACCAGTGTTAAAAGTACTTATAACCGTCAATTTATAACGCCATTTTACTGACTGCACCAGTCATCTGAGACGTTTTTTCTTTATCTTTGATACAGTTCTTCAGAAAGTAGCATTGAAATTTTCGCAAATATTAGGAAAAACGTTCCTGCAAGTTGTGTACATGAGAACTGAGATTATCGACGCGAATTTGCCGACTTGTTTAGGCTAAATTTACGATGACTAATCGACTGTCCTTCTAATGTAGACCTCAAACGAAAGGTCTAAACTTATAGTTTTTCAGTCATTGACCTTTATTTCGAATAATATAGAACTTTTGACCGAATTCTGAATGAATAATAGATCAAGGATATCTATACGCTGTAATCTAAAGATATAATTTGAATTTTATCAGCTTGCATGTTCACGATTACGTTGATTTTATGTATGAGGATATGCAGGTTTATGCATTTAATATCATTATTATTGCTAGGCACTGAATTGATAACAGTAGGATATCTTACTAATGTATACTTAATGCTGTACTTTTCATAAAACTTAAACATTAATTCTGCATGCAAAAAAAATAGTCAAGTGATGTTGATACGTCTGTCTGTAGCATATGCTCTAGTAGTTATTCTATTCATTATAGGGATGGATAAAGTTATATTGGTACTTGATATTTAATAGCACTATGTTTTTATTAACTAAATTATGAGTTCCAAAACCTTATTTTATTGACAACAGCCTAATAAAAATGTGTTTTGAGATTAAAAAAGACTGTATCTTAATTTTACGGAAGGCATACACACATTAGAAAATATATCATTCATGTATTTATCAACAAAACAATAATAAGAATTATTACTGCTTTTCCAATATGATAAAGTCCAGTCTAATCACCACCACAAATTAAATACCCTCATTATCGTGCAACTTATTGTTTCAGTAATGCAAAGTAATCAACCTTAATATTAAATTGTGTTTGCCATATGATAATGCATACAAATCTTCAATAGGACTGAACTTATTCAATAAAACTACACACACAAAGGCATTCTACTTAGGGCCGTATTCAGAAAGAAAGCTGGAAACTTATAAGTGATTACTGGCGCTTATCAGCACTGCTAACCCACACAGGAAAATATATGAACACGTGCCGATAAGCGCTGAATGGCGCCGACAAGCTTCAATACGCGCTGGTCAGCGCTTGGCGCTGCCTTATAAAATTTGTCTTGGCTTCAAACTGCTTCCTTTGTGTAGAACGAACCAGCGTTGACAAGCGCCAGTAAGCACTTATAAGTTTCAGCTTTCTTTCTGAATACGGCCTAGGTCTATATATTTAGTAGAAAATGCTCTTCAGTAGTAATGTACGCATACAGACAACATTGTTTCATTTATCAATGCATTTAGTAAACGTCTTACAAGATATTGGTTCACAACATTGATAAAAGTCCAGACAATGCTTGCTTTATATTTACAAGTTTTGTAACAATCACATAACTTTAAAAAAAAATGTTTTAAATCTGTTACAAAGATAGCTCATTGCTAATGATTGTGTCAGAAGTATATGATATCATAATGTGATGTAATATAGTATATTACATAGTATAGTTTGTATGGCTTCTGTAACTACTATTATATATTTTATAGTGTTAGTTTAGATTGTGACCGACAGACGGCTTTTGACAGAAAATTAGGAACTACATAGTATAAAACAAAGTCGCTTTCTCTGATGTGTGTCCCTATGTTCTATGTATGCTTAAATCTTTAAATTATGCAACGGATTTGATGCGGTTTTTTTAATAGATAGAGATTCAAGAGGAGGGATTTAGTATATAATTATTATGTTTTAGACAAAGCAGGCGAAGCCGTGGGCGGAAAGCTAGTTAGGAATATTTTTTTTTAAATTAAATATAGTTTATTCATTCATACATTTTCTAGTGCCAATGTCTGGTGCATAGTTGTCTTCTGTTCTAAAATTTGTTTTTATGAGGATGATATTCCATTTCCTTTTGTCCTCATTTTGTAGTATATTATAAAAGATTTTTGTAAACTATAGACAGGAAAAAAACAGTACGAAATACGATACTGCCCTAATACTATGATATCTTGTATCATATTAATATACATAGTATCTGTCTCTTCCTGTTCCCATCAAGATTTGATTTTAATATTAACGCAATATATTTTTTTATTGATTGCTCGATAGGAAGTAGCCTATATCATATTTGAAGCAAAAATGATCTACGGCCATACTAACATACAACCTAACTGCTCCAATCTGACATATTTTAAGATTATTACCTATATCATCTTTCGCTCACATACTATGGTGTGATCTTATGGTAAGATATTGGCTTCTTTTTAGCCCAGTTAAATATCTCATTCCAATGGGAATCTTCTTAGACTATTTGGGTAAAGCCACGCTTAACAGCTCAACTCGGATCCTATCTTACTTCGTACCAATTGTAATATGTATAATAAACGCAAAAGTTTATAAGAATGCATGCAATGCAACGCACGCAAAAAAAGCTGATAGGATCTGTATTAAATACTAGCTGCTCCGCGCGGTTTCACCCCCGTGGCTCCACTCCTGTTGCCCGTAGCGTGATGAAATATAGCCTTTAACCTTCCTCGATAAATGGGCTATCTAACACCGAAAGAATTTTTCAAATCGGACCAGTAGTTCCCGAGATTAGTGCGTTCAAACAAACAAACAAACAAACTCTTCAGCTTTATAATATTAGTATAGATAGTATTCTACTAAGAGTACCTACTAGCACATTTTTGCTAGACCAATCTTTGCCTGGGTAC
The DNA here is from genome assembly GCF_061535455.1 of Colias philodice. Lineage (NCBI taxonomy): Eukaryota > Metazoa > Arthropoda > Insecta > Lepidoptera > Pieridae > Colias > Colias philodice. The sequence continues at coordinate 9,748,447 of NC_143092.1, forward strand.
CATACGAGTGTCGTTGCGTATTCTAGGCCTCCCACGCACATCTTTTAGCCTGGATAATACGAGAGTGTCGCCCTAGGTTCGATCAAGTATAATATTATTGTCAAAGGAACAGCCCCCCTAGTCAAGTGGCTTTCTGTTAGCGTAGCGTTCAATAGAATAGACTACGAATGTATGAGATTGACGTAGGCTGTAGATAAACGTATCTACAGGTTACGTCAATCTCATACATTCGTAGTCTATTCTATTGAACGCTACGCTAACAGAAAGGCACTTGACTAGGGGGGCAGGACAGCGAACAATGAAGCGGCGCGCCGTCAGAACCCGTTTCTGTTGTCCACCCGAGGTCACGGTCGTGCATGACTCAGTGTTACACTCGATTGCTGACAACGTCGTCTCCGCTAATGACGGGATTGTTTTGTGAATACAGACATCCGTTCTGGTGGTTACGAAATTGTCGCTTATTTTTATTTGGTTCACTGGAGTTTAGTATTGATTTCGTCTGCCAATTATTCGAAGCCGCTCTGATGAAGTGTTCATTGCATTAAGGAAACTTCTCCAATAAGAATTAGCATAAATCTTAATCAAGTAAGATTAAGTTATGCCTGGCCGTGTCGCGTTTGTCTCGTTTTCGATTTCATTTTAAAAATGCCAGAACCGGTTCCTTGAAAATATTTTATATACGTATACGTAAACAAATTCACATTTCGTTTCAAAACCGATTAAAAAATTAAATATTTAATTAGGTACGCAATAACTCATTAGTTATGTACTTACATTTAAAATAATGAAAGAGATCATTTAACGGATAATATACAATTAGCCATTTTTTCTCGTTGTAAATAGTAAGAAATAAAAGTACGAATGCAATACTTAAAATACAATGACAGCATGACGAATAACTTGCCACGTAAGGTCACAATGCACCTGCTGGCAAATAAAACCATTTACAGATGAATATCGAATTGTAGCAAGCTGCGAATTATTTTTAACTTCGCGTAACATTTTTTGCCAGTCTCAAACGACTGATTCAACGCTTCAGTAAATATAAATAAGCAAAATTCACAATAGTGTCGTGTTGTGTCGTGATGTAATGTATTTGAGGGTTGTTAAAGGTACATAAAAATATTAGATGAACGTGTAAGTAGATGTTACCTAAATTTTCTCATATTTTTAAAGCTTATTAAAATAGATAATCATGTTCTCTGAGATTCAATCTAGACAAAATATGCAGCAGGGGTTTTGCGACAATACAGCATTGCGTTAATACGTTTCTGACGTCTGTGATGCATCACGATACAACACGCATGCAGGAAGTATGTTTTAACTCTGGACAATATGCAATATTTTTGCATCTAATTGTTTAATTCTCATTTCTCACGCATTTTGAATAGATACTGCGTAATAATTGTATTAAAAGCTACGTATTCATTATGATGATCAGGTGACCTTCACACCATTTATTATTGGTGTGAACTTCTTGTGCAGATTATTTTAGGCTGTATGTAGAAAATTTTAACTTTCGTTAACATTATTTGTCCAAAATTGATAAAGATCCATACCCATTCATATTTCATGTCCATGAATTACAACAACCTTTTTAGACGTAAAATAAACCCTCACGTGAATTTTGAAGATCTTTTTGGACCGGAACTATGTGTTTGCTTTCTACCATCGACATTCGTTCAAAACGTTTCTATAAGTTTCATCTAACGCAGAGAAATATGAATGTTGCATATTGATAAATTACACCGGTATGCGGACAGACGTGTCTGCGCTATTTATGTACCCATTGCACTTGCTTTTTTGTCTTATTGCATCTCTCGTCGTACCTGTTTCAGTTTTTGAACTTATTTTATAACTAGCTACGGTCATTCGCATTTGGAGTATCGGGTCCGGTGGGTTTTCAATTTGATGATCATGGACAGGTTTTAGTTCCGGAAGTGGGGTTGTTTTTACTGCATTTTTTAGCACGCTCTGGCTTGATGAGAGGTTGACAGGTGTCGTTGGATTTAAATCAATTATGAGAGCGAGTATGCTAAAATCTTAATTATCTTTTAAAGTGAAAGAGCAGGACATTATTGATTTATTTAACTTAAAAGAAATCTATTTGTGTCTGATTAAGCTGAAATGAACTAGAGATAATTATACATTATACATATTAACTATAATTAAAAATACCACTGGTTTAGATATCGCAAATAAATACCTAGTATTTGCAACTTGTCTTTCAGAAAGCTGAATATTTTGAATAATGTTAATGGCTCTTCTTTAATTGTAAACGTATTAGCGCTTTCAAATAATTTGAAGTCAAATTGGAAAGTTACAAGTTCAGTTTAAAGTTTCACAAACAGACCAGAAGTAAATCAATATGAAATAGCAAGATTATCCCTAAAAATAGTGTACCCAAAAATATAAATTTCATTGAGCATCATTAAAAAACAGACGAGACCACAACTGCCAGTGTCCGTAATGACGACAATGCAATTAGTTTTTTGTTGCATGCAACCGTCCGCCATTTTGGTATGTTATCCTTGCGCGATAGACACGACACGCCCGGCACACGGGGCTAGCTGGAATGTGTTGCTTTTTAATCGCGGAAGCTGTTTTTGAACGAAGAATTAAAAAAAAACGTTTTTGAATGAAGAATGAACTAGTGATGTGGCAATAAGCTTCGATTGATATAACTCGACTAATGAGAAATGTAGTGATGGAAACTAGCTATGGGGGGGGTATTATTAGAATCTATATATCAAAGTCTTAGGCAGTTTCTTTTCTTTTATGTTTGTAAGCAGTATAAGAAGGATTATACGTCTGAGAAGGGAGTTATAGAAGCGACAGAGCTTAGGAGAAATTGCATTAGACTCATTGTTTTTAAATAATTAGCATTTCTTACCAAATTGTGAACATTATTATATTACTTTTGTATCGAAACATGACAGAAAGGATGTTTTAAAATTCCAACGGTAGAATTCAAAGCGTAGCGAATAAGCTGACGGAATTTCAGTCGAATCGGTTTAGGAGTTTTTGTATGAAACAACAGTAAAAATCTTTTCATACATCTTTCGTATAAATTATATTATAGGAACAACTTGTAGTAAACTCCTTTCAAACAATATTTTTTAAATATTGTCTCGTCTGATATCCGTATAATCCGGACGCGTTTAACAGAGAAGCCAAGCGGAGGCTTAAATAAAACGACAACTGTAGGGTATCTTGAAATTTCCGCTTCTTCCCCTGCGGAAACTTTCTTAACTTTATTTTTTAGAGCAATATCCTCAATATCCTCTTTGGATACTCGTTTTATACAAAAACTTATTACTTCAAAAGTCTACTCTTTGTACAGAAAATGGAAAAAATCGCAAGCCTTTCGCTTTAATCAATATCTGATAACGTATAGATACACACATGTTTACATTTTGGTAACAGATTTTTTGATATCTTGTCCTTGGCCACCGCGCTCGACGTCTCAATAGGTATTAATAAGATGCAATAACTAATTAATTAATAGATATGGTAGGAAGTTTCTGTCAATGGCTTGACCGCTATCAACAATGTTACGAGGAAAGTACAATTTTGGTCTTTGGATGTGATTGAATCTAATTGTACCATGACATCTGTAAATATGTACAACTATTTACCCATTAGTTTTCTTTATCTACCCCTACTACACCCTGCTACATCTACTTCTTTCAGTAAGTTGTAATGTAGTTTGAACATTATAGACTCTTTTGATTCTTGCAAATATTTGGTCGTTGATAAAATGGGTGTTTTTCTTGGTTATTTGAAGCCTTTGATTTTACCCGAAACCCTTCCCTTTATTGTGCCTTTTTAGTAAGATTGTAACAAAAACTTGAATTCAAAAAGAATTAAAAATAAAGAGCAAATAGCAGTCACGTAGGTTGTAAATCATTCAATAAAAAATATGAGCAGTACTAACACTCCTAAGCTCAAGATATCATTTCTATTATAAAATCCATAGAATCTTGCTAAAAATCGTTCAACTGCAAAGTAAATACGCGGCTACAGAAAGCACATTCGCCTACATCGGGAGAAGGTACAATGAGTGTAATTTCGTACCATTTCATCTAAAGGTTAGATTTATCGGGCGCCCGTTGTATTGTTACTTTTACTCGATTATTTCACAAATTGTATCGACTCGTGACTTTCTATACCATTGCGGTTTTGTAATTATGTTTGATGAATTGTGATTAAGATTCTTGGCTGATTGAAATAATCTTATCCAAGAGATTTAGGTGAAACTTTAAGATAGGTATCGTCATTCGTGGTTGGATTTGGCCGTGTCATGCCGTTTTACCGGATTTTTAAGTTATTAAAAATCTAATTGAGTGAACGATTTTTTTCTCACGGCTTTAGGGATTCAATGAAAAATTGTATTTTAAAATTAAATTCTTAAAACAGTTCAGGAGATTTTGTAATCTTTGCTCATTCGTGTTAGAAATTCACGAAACTTACCTCACTTACCTGTTGTTAACAACTATGAGAGTTTCAGTCTTTCAGAGGTCTTAACTCAAGTTACTAGTCTACTAACTACATTACAATTTAACTGTTAAACTAACCAAGTGCTAAGTTAAACTACCAACTCAGGTACTAACTTTAATTGTACCTACTTGCAAAAAGGTTGGAAACATTTAAATCACTAGTACGTAAAAAAAAACCACACGATACATTAATTTATAAAATGTATTCATAATTTATGTATACTAATTAAGCTGCTGACTTTAGCGAAATAAATATAATATCGTAATAAGTAATTTTTTTTCACGAAATAATAAACATAGAAGAGATACCTAGACACATTGTGTTAATATTTCTGAAGATATTTAAATCTTCAGAAATATTAACACAATAATTTTTCAATATACTTACATATTTATAACACAATGGCCGACACAACAAATCTATCGATACGTTTGAGCAAGTTATATATTATGGAATTAAATGTACCGACTAGCTAGTATAAAAGATAGCTAGAAATATTAATAATTAACTTAGCTTAGAAACTTATTTAGCACAAACTACCGCAAGCAAACTCGAAGCAGACACTAAACTAGATTTTAATCGATACCACAAACAAATATTTCATACGTTTAATATGAAAAAACTAACACGGATTCTTCTTTGATAATATTCTATTTAGAAAAAGCTCAAAACTAGTAATTATATTATCTGTGCTCAAACCATAATGAAGATAATTTTCAAACACTGAGATGCTTTGTTGTCTGTAATGTTGATTAGTATGGGAAAGTAGATAGTGGTTTGTTTGTATGTATGTTCATCCATTACAGTATAACTCCAAAGCAGAGTATGCGCGGTATAATTAATTAGGTTGTCTTGCTTCAGGATAATTAATATGTACTTAATTATGTTTTGTAGATAAGAATGCCAGATTATGTATTATTTTGGTATCATAATTTTTAGAGCGCGACTTTTTCGTAGGTTGGTTTTAGTTTTTGGACTTGTGTTGTTACTGCGGGTGTCCACATACATATTTTGACTTAGTTTGACGATTTACACGGACTGCCATATATGTACTATTTTGTATTTTCTATTATTTATAGAAATTAAAGGATATACATTAATGTTTTGCTACTAACTCTTCTTGTTTTATTTATTTATAATCTTTATTGCATACAAAACATAAATACAAATTTCACACACACAGACAGGACATTTGATGCAAAGGGCGGCTTTATTGCTTCAAGCAATTTCTTCCAAGCAACCCGAGCAACCAATGTATTGTAACTCTTCTTGCTATACTAAATCGATAAAGGCGTTTTCGGACAACGGTACATGTGAATTTATTCATATAATAATAGGAAAGATATGCCATAGTAAACATAAAGACGATGTTATACCTCAATTAATGCTTTTGTTAGTAATACCTATAATATACACCTATAATATGTATAGTACCTAACATTACTTAGAAATCATCTATAGAGGCAAAAAGGTGATTGTGAAAGTAGCTAATTGAGTTAGTCTGAAGCGCACATGAAAATAAATAGGGTGAATTTCTAAAGAGTGAATCATAGAACGGTGAATCAATAAGGCTGTATGAATTTCACTAAATAGTAGGTCTAAATGTACAATACTAGGTTGGGTGAAAGATTTAAAGACATAGATGAAGGCAGCTATGATGGATCTATTTCGTTAAATGGAAATACATCTTTACTAATATTATAAAGCTGAAGAGTTTATTTGTTTGTTTTTTTGTTTGAACGCGCTAATCTCGGGAACTACTGGTCCGATTTGAAAAATTCTTTCGGTGTTAGATAGCCCATTTATCGAGGAAGGTTATAGGCTATATATCATCACGCTACGACCAACAGGGGTGGAGCCACGGGGGTGAAACCGCGCGGAGCAGCTAGTATAGAATAAAGATGTTATAAATTTGCATTTTGAATCAATTTAATGTATCGGATTATCTAATAAATATTATAAAGATTGAAGATTTATAATTTACGTTACGAGTTTTGCCGCGATAAATATATGAATGAGATCGGTTTTTATCAATAATCTAAGTAAACGAAACCAAAGCATCGAGCCTAGCTTTGTTATTAATACAGAAGTATTATCAACTTACCACAACCTATTGACATAGCAGACTTAAAAAAGTGAACCAAACAAAAAGTGTAAGAACACTTAAATAAATATAACATAGGTGAGACATCTTGCGCAAGAACCGGCCACACAATATTTAATGACTAGATATGCGTAATCTCTTGTAACCGCAGGAATATTATATCTTGTGTATTATCTGTCGATGTATATGCTAATAATGTTTCAGAAGAATAAAATAATATCCTATCGATTATAGTCGTTTCTTAAGGATTTCCTATGTAAGCTTGTTCGGCTCCTGATAGAAATTTGTTCCGAGTTGGATGAAAAATATCGTCCCATTCGAGTACATTTTAGGACAGATAATATGCATGTATAGTTAAAATAAATTCTCATTTTATCTAAATAACCATCATGCGTGGTCAAAGAGCATTTTCATAGGAAGATGTTTGACCTCGGTAAAAAGTAGCTTTCTAGCCTTTTAATTATCTCCAGACACAAAAACATTTGATATAGAGACGAGAAAATAGCTCCGATGCGACGTGAAACAAAGATAAAAATAAACACACTTTCGTATTTATAATATTAGTAAGGATACTCTTAATGCTGCTATATTTTCAATTGCCTTTATATTATTCCAGTCCATTGTTATCTTGAAACAATTTTGCTCTCAATAGCTTACAAGAGAAAGCCCTGGTTCTTTACAAATATACATTGTCTTCGGCCTGGTGTATAATCTATTGTCTGCTATCCAATCGGTGGTCTGCCAATACTTTCTTCTCATTAAAAATTCAGCATGAAAGTAAAATTGATGTGTTCGTGAGTTTGAAACGACCGTAAAAATTTATGCTGTCTCAATTAGTCACTGAATTTGCTTTATTACTTATTTCAAAAGGTGTAGAGAAGTCTTTGAAACAAGTTCTTACAATCTTTCACTACCTTTCTACTGACGTTTGGGTAGCGAGGTTTCCGGATTTGGTGACAAATCTTGTCTTTTTGCCGAATTTTAACCAAATCCAGCTATTCTGTCGTGATAAGAACCAAAATCTATCCTAACTAAACAGTAGTTGGTACTCGTCAAGTACCACAGGTTTACAAGAATATGAACATTCTACAGAAATATCGAGTTTTTGTACTGCTCCTAATCATAACTGTGTTGTTTATTCTGTGTAGCGTTACTTACGTTAATGCATATGCTTATTGATTTTTCTTCTCATTATTATTCTTGATGTAACTCCCTAGAATCAATAATGCCATCTTCAGATTTTTGGGATATAATCTGTCCAAAACAATTTTATACTGTGTCCTAGCAATTTCGTTCAGTTGAGAATTTTCAGGATAAAATCGGTAATCAAGCATTTTCATTAATGGAAAAGTTAAAATTAATGCTACCAGCTTATAAAAGCCCTTCATGATTTCAAACTACGTACATACCGTAAACCCATATATCCTAGGTATTACGCAATAGGTACCTATATTTAGAATAGTAATAAAGTGACAGTAGATGAAAAATAATGCCCCTCCCGACACATTGAAGTTACACAAGAGTCCTTGCCGTATTGCGGTCAACTGTATGTTCTATGTAGATGTATTTTTCCTTAGAAACGTTGGCTCGGTATTCCTCCCTGGTCTTGGAATGTATCATTGTTCTCAAGTTTGATATGATGAATCTCTTCGTCGGTCGGTTTTGATGTACCAACAAATGGTTTAGGTAGGTTAGGTACTGTTTATTGAAGCAGAACTTTGATTGTTCTAATGTACGAATGAATGGATACTTTATTCAGCATAAATGTAAACAAGAAGGCCTTATTTCTAAATAAGCCATGTATTGCAAGCAAGAAATGGTAGAGCATTAATTTATAAAGTTGCCTCTAAAATATGTAAACATACTAAAAACATTCAGCCCCTTTATTAATATTAATCCGACCACTACTTAGCAAAGTTTTCAAATTTAAATTTATACCCTGTTAGAAACTTAACAAATTAGGAGTCAATCTAATGATGTTCCAGTTACGTTTTTAACAATTTAGGAGTGTTTAATTCAATCACATTCCAGGTATCTATTGTTTTTGTTTATCATTTACCAAAGTATTATCTGGTAACCTTTGGCTTGCCTAATTTACCGTGTGTTTGTTCAGCAGACGTGTCGGCGTCTTTCGTATTGATTATCCTGACCTTGTCTTACGTAAAATCCGTTTTGGCAGCTTCTACTGTATTTTAAAATATGCTTTCATTGGTTTGAGAGTTTTTGTTTTGAATAATTTTTCTTTTATGTCTAGCGAACTAGTCTAGTGAATCTTTTGGAAAAATTAAAATGTCCTCATAAATAATTTTATATAAATTGCTTTTGTATATAAACAGCCTCTGAATTAACTGAAAAAGGAGCAAATTGTTGGTCGTAAATTTTAAAACTGTCGTACATTATGAATAGGACATTTAGTAGCACTTTACGTTATCAGTGTTATCACATACTTGGCATAGAATAATATGTACTGTTTATTAACTATCATTACATTTGAACATCAATAGACCGCTTCTCAGCAAATTGCCATCTCCAGTGCATTTTAATGCTGTAACAATAATATAAATTATTGGCTGGTCTTCAATGTTACGCTACCATCACTATAATCGTTTAGTATTTTATTGTATGTCGTAAAATGTATGCAATCATTGACTTCCTTATACGAAACATTCGTATTTAATGTGTGTAGTGATAGTTGCATTACTAAATTTTTAATTATTTCTAACTTTCGATTAGATTAAGAAAAAATTATCTTTAATTTATTTCAATGTGTAAGCTAAATATAGTTACTACGGTAGTCTCATATTTTACTAAAAAACCGGTACAATTTTCATCACATCACTTAGCTGCATACGCATTAGAAATGTTCATTAGAAAAGAAAATTTCTCAAACACGATCCTTTGTTTGACTGATGAAGTGCTTATTATAAACACTGGTAGGGACTAGGGTCTAGGGAGTCTAGTTTGCTCTATCAATTTGAGCGTCATGATTCATTGCCGCAGTGTGTGTGTATTCGTGATATTTTGTACAATTGCGCATGTGTGGTGGGGTAGACGAGGGTGGCTACCCCACGGAATAGTGATGTGCGATAATCGATATGCTTTTTTGTTTGGGGCTTAGTTGTAGTGGCTATTGTTATTATAGATATTGTTTTTGGGGTGCTAAAAGGTTGCAGTTTTAGTAATAAAAAGGAGATAGGGAATTATAATGGAGCACTGCAATACAAATTGCTGCTATCGTGGATACTATGTTATTCTGAAATTGACTATGAATAATTCTTCCATATATGAACTACGCGTTTTTTGAACATTTATCAGATAAAGTTTATTTGATTTTCACTCCAGTTTTTGTTTACTCAGCTCCTATGTTAGCATATTAAGATTTACATAAAATATGACCCAATTCAATAACCGATAACGCACTGTCCAAGTTGCACTTGTCGATAATCTAGCGTGTCGATAGATGCCCAACCCTAGTCCTTCAGTCGATGCACGCTAGTACGCTGCCAGCCACCACCGGAGCTGGACGTGTCTCGATCGCTCTTTTATACCGGCATTCGAAACGCTACTGAATTACGCGTCCATTTTCGCCGTCCCGGTTTTTGTACTGGAATTAGTGTTAGCCTTTGTATGTTCTCCCTGACTTTATTTCTACAGTGTTTGCTTTATTAGATTTACTGGTGTTCTTTATTCTTTGTGATAGCTACAAGTCTTTGTTTAATAGTTGTAGATGTAATCGCGTGTTTGAAAGAGGTATTATTTATTGATTGGTGTTGTTTCTATTATACTAGGCTGTCGAGCGTTTTGTTGACTGCCGTATGAATGTATGTATAATAAATACAAAATGTTGGATCATAAATATTTTCTGTTTTCCTTCGTGCATTGTTGTCGCTGCATCGCAGCAATTTCTAGTTCAATTAAAATTCTTATTAACGCTTCGCTTAGTTTGATTGGATCTCCTTTATACACGACAATAGTTGCTAGGTCATTGAATTTTTTATGAATTGCTGTATGTTTCTTGCTTTTGTTGTTTTCTATGATTCTTTATCATTTTTCTTCACCGACTTATTTAATTTTGGCTGTTATCGAGAAAGTTGCAATATTGTTTATCAAAGTTTTGTGTCATTTAGTGACAATAAATTGTTTAATCGTGTGAATAATCATTCGATATCGATAAAATGCGCTAATCTAAAAAACCTGATAGATATAATTAAAACAACCGGATCAGTCTGTTCAAACAGTATACTTTCACATTAACCAATAAAGTTGTTAATTCTTGTTTTAATTACACTGCTATTAATACTAGTATGTTGTTAAATGCGGATCGTAAAAATATTGATTGCCGTGTACAATAGTATAAAAGCTGTATGTGTTAAATAATATCTATTACATCATACATAATCAGATTTTCGTTCGAAAAGTTCTGTAATTGAAGAAGTATGACTACAGTTTCAGGACGTATCTCTGTTAGCAATCGATAGGACTTGATATGCTTTGAAATCCTTGACTAATCGATATATTCTGTAGTCAAAATGTCTCTAATGTCTGAAAGTGTTAAATTCCACACCAATGATTTATTTCCAAATTTTGAAAATTTTTTGTTTATTGAAATTTAGTATTTCAAAATTTCAATAAACAAAAAATAATTTTGCAATCTCGTTTATGCTGCATTATGTTAATATTATTTGAAATGCACTGAAACCAATTGATTACGCTCGTTGTGTCCAATAAAACGAATTCGCAATTCTTAAAATAAATCGCTCGAAGCAAAATGCTCAGTGTTCACATTTGTGTGACCCATTTGGTTTATTTCTGTTTAGCCTTTTATTTCATTAGCAGTTTAAAACTAGATTGTGACAACTGAAATTGATAAGAATGATGATTTGATTATTCCATTACTCTTATGTTATATCTAAAAGTAGAGCCTTTAATTGCTTTGGTTGAAGTCTAATAAACGTTGTAGGCACTGGACATTAAAAATCCATCTATCATTGTGAAGGTCTATTCTTAGAATTTTTATGTGCATTTGAAGAACGCAGTAAATAACGTTTTTAAGTAGGCTATTTGTACGATTAGTTCAGTTACGTTTTAACTATTAAGATAAGAAACAGTGATATATAATCGAAGTGAATAAAAATGTTCATTAATGCAATATTATTTCATACTGAAATTTGATATTAAAAAATGTTAATAACTTTGCCTTTGCGTGTGGCGAACAGATGACTGTTGAATATCAAAGCTCGAATAAAAAAGAGGATTATTTCTGTGCTTCAATGGTATTATTAAAGAATCGAAAAGTTTTATTCCGTTAAGAATAGAACGTAATACAAGCGTATTATAGTTTAACGTTTCCTTTTTTCATAATAAATAGGTACAAAAATCAAAATTACTAATAAAATTAGTCTGATATTGTTCTATTATCGATTAGCGTTTATATTCTGAGCATACTATGGAGTTCGAATATAAAGAACGAATTCCTACGTCATCCCAAAACGAGGCATTTATGAGTTTTTAATTACTTGATTCTATTATCTAACCTCAACGAACAACCTTTAAATGTTCGTGAAATGCGATCGTTGCACTAAATAATAATAAATCTGTGTTCACCGTTTCAACATTCGGATCGTTCTGCATTGCTGCCTTTTTAGTTTTAATTGCTGCATTTCTCAAATGGACACTTTCTTTACTTTCTTTGTCAAGTCGTGAACGAAGATAGTTATTTTCTATGTTGTTTTCTTAGATTCCTCGCTATGGAATGATGGCGTAGTTTAGATGAGATGATCTTGATCAATTCCTTTTATCACAGCAAGATTTATACTTAAGTCAGTAAGGTTTTTCTTCTTTATTGTTATATCTAATTCAAGCTATACAACATACTTGGTCATTAAAGTGTGCATAGAAATGAATGGGTACTTCATATTTTTATAATAGGTCAAGTGCAGTAGGGCGTTTGTCGTTTGATGTCCCTTTGTTTATAATCTCGCCTAGTTCAGATTCTAAACAGAAGCTAACACTTGTCCTCAATAGATGATATAAGAACGAAAACAAACAAACGAGCCAATCTAAAGGGATCAACGACACAAACATTGCGTAGGAGTGGATCTATTTTAAATTGCTCTCCATTGTCTCTTTCTGACTCACGTGTCCGTCATATGTCTGTTTCGTTCATACGTTGGGCAATTATTGGCAAGGATATGATGTGTGCCAAATTACACGTGGATATGTTTGAAGAGTTTGTTATTATTGACTTTTGCTTTTGTAGGGCGTTGCTCGAAGTGATTGTGTGATAGATGTAACTAGTTGTGTAGAGGAAGTTGTTGTAGTGCTTCCAATTGTGTGGTGATACGCAGAATCTTATATCGCCGTAGTGATGTTATTTCAGAAAGTGTTATCATTCCTTCAATTGATATTGGATTGGTCGGTTTAGCGTTTGCGAAACCGACCTAACGTTTCGAATTCCTCTATCATAATATTCTAGTACCCGTAGTGTAAATAATGATCGACGTTTATGATAATTTTTGTTTGGGCAAAAATAATTGCACTTAATTGGTAGATTTGCATGATGTACAGTAGCGCATTTACAGTTATTGCTTATTTTGTCGTCTGTCCTTAATTTTGATGAGGTTAAAACGTTTAAAACTTTGTTGTCTGCTACTATAATCTCATTTTTATTTCCGTTTACATTAAAACCGTTAATTATTTTATAGCTCTGTTTGATTTTTAGTGTTTTTTAGTTTGTTTTTAAATGTACGTATATTGTTTTTGTATCCTTTATCTCTAATCTTTATTAATACAATAAGTGTTTATTTCTTCAGCTAGTCAGCGTGTAATTTTCAAGTGTATATTAGACGTTATTTTTATAAGATTTTTTATTAGTGTATACGTGTAAGTGTATAGTGTATAATAGTGTAAGTGTCGTGGAATGGATACGTTTTGTTAACCGTCTGTATAATGTCGAAGACTTTGAACGCATATAGAATGTGAGTATTATAGTTTAGTTGGTCTTGTGTTGTATTTATATATGCTTTTTATCATCTTCACATTTTACTTTATGTATATTAGCTGTTAAGTGTCTTTCAGTGTTATCAAACGACCATAATTCATTTCTTACAGTAAATCTATCATTATGTTCATAATATTATAGTATGGATACTGGCCATAACTTACGTAAAAGTTACAAATTCAGAATTTCCCCTTTTTCTCAACTTCTTTGACGACGCGGTTGGCGCAGTGGTAAAGTAACTGCCTACTGAGCCGACGGTCCCGGGTTCGATCCCCGGTCAGGGCAAATATTTGTGTGATGAACTCAATTATTTGTTCTTGGGTCTGGGTGTTATTATCTATATATGTATTTATTAAATATTATATTTATCGTCGCCTAGTACCCACAACACAAGCCTTAATTGAGCTTACTGTGGGACTAGGTCGATTTGTGTAATAATGTCCTATAATATTTATTTATTTGTTTCATTTTAAACTGATCTGAATTAGACATCTTTTAACAATTTTCATTATGAGGTATTAGGTATTTTCATAATAAAGAAGGTAGTGACTAAAATAAAATGGGTCCTGAATAGAACTAGCGTCAAATAGGTGTGATAGAAATTTTTAATGACCATTAATCTGTCTCCCCTTTTGCCCAGTCTAGACTCATCGATTGGTGTTCGTACTATCTCTAGTGCTTTTTAGTTTTCATAATAATTATTGGGTGAATTTCATTCATCATATTTGTAGAAATAAATTAAGTTAGTCCATTTACCTAGATGATTTAGAAAAATAATTCACTATCTAATTTTAGTTTATGCCTTTTTAGTAACGAAACATTTGAAGCGATCGAATCAATCATTTATAAATAATTGTCACTATTTATCTTCTAATCACATTCAAATTAGGGATGCAGTAGGGATGCCTTTGTGGAAACCGACAACGATAGTATTGTATTTATGTTATGTTACAGATATTTTAAAACAACGCTTTATATCGATTATAGAAATCCATTTAATCCAATATTGTATTGGATTAATCGGTATTTGTAAATGTAAACATACTGAAAGAGGAGGAGGTATGCATTATTTTAATGAATAAACAAAGGTCCACATCAGGATTTATTTCGTCTAGACACATCGATTCGTTTGGCCTTTTCCTGGTATTTACGCTTGAATCTGTGTTTTCATGCTCTGCCATTTAGATTATTTCATTAATCAAAGTTTGCCTGTTTGATTTTGGTTTTGTTTATCTTAACATTTTAGAATTGAAAAGTTTTCAATATGGTCACAGATATGGTCTGATTTTTGGATCATGTTACTTCATAATATCTTCAGTTTGTCTTTTATGAAATAGAAGCTTATTTACGAAAATAATAAGTATAAGGTAGTTGAACTTACGCTACTTTTTATTAGTAACAAATTTATTCACAATTCATAGTTGGGAATACCGTTAATGGAATGATTATTTGTAAAGAGCCACTACAATTAAGTTTCTTGCCGGCCTCTTCTCTTTAGAAAGCTGCTCCGAACCTAATTGCTAGGTAATATGAATTTTCAAAAGCACTTACAAATCTATACTTCTATACTAGTTATATACTAATATACTAATATTATAAAGAGGAAAAGTTTGTAAGTATGTATGTATGTATGTATGTATGTATGGTTTTCACGAAAAAACTACTGGACCGATTTCAAAAATTCTTTCACCATTAAGAAAGCTGCATCTTTACTGAGCAACATAGGCTATATTGCATTTTCAAAAAAATTAGAGATCCTTACCAAAAATGCAATAATGTAACCCAAGGTGTAAAAAAATCCTCAATAAAACTTCTGTCATCGCGTGCGCTGCGGAATCTATTGAAGATAGAACAAAAAAATGTTCTACGGTATTATAGAATGGATCAATATCTACAAGAAAGTCCGCGATACCATATGTCCATCTTCAGTAGTTATGTTACTACAACAACTTTTTTACGTTTTCAAAGTAAATAGAAGTGCCGACAGTAATCAAACCATGTTATCTATACACATATATTAATCCTTATCCCATTAAATGATGTTTTATTATAGACTGTTTCAATACCAGAAAAATACTTTTTAAATTAAAAGAATTGGATATTCCATTCAAAAGATATAACGAATTTTTAAAAGTGTCAATCTACAGAAAATAGTAGGTATACTGTTCGAGCAGGCCGTAGTGCGGGGGTCACGGAGGAATTCTACCAATATGCGTCTTGACGGAACACAGTGGGGTTTTGGTTTGGGTTTAGGAATCCGACATAACCCACGGCCCCACGGGACGGGGTAAAGGTGATTTTCATGTGATTAAAAATTAAACCTATAGTCCGACCTATAGTAGACTTTTCACTGTAACGATATCGCTATCTATGCGGGTGAAACCGCAGGGCATTGCTAGTATTGAATAAAGTTAAAGTCTGAATTATATTCTGTTGGTCCCACGATTAGCGTATCTATGTATTCCTGTTGAATAGAAATTTATCAAAGACGAGGCTTCGTTTCATACGCATTATCGTCATTATCTAATTATCTCTCTTTTACAGTTTTTTTGCTTATTCTCATTATCTTCGCTTCATCCATCCTGTTTTCGTCGTATGTCTTTTTCTGAGAATCTCGTACACGTACATTATAGATGTACTTGTACGAATATGAATGATGATGTACGTGTATGAATTTAACCTAATATAACCGAATATGGCCATCACAGTTGATATGGAATTTCATTGCTAACAGAACCAATATTAGCACTCGATACGGCGATCAAACACAATATATCGGGTATATCAATTCGGAAACAAAGGCGGGGTTATTTCCCCTTTTGGAAACATGCCAAATGCAACTGGTACTCTTTTTTTGCTATAAACCTTCGTGATTTCTCGAGGGTTGCCAATATTAAAAAGTGTACGTCTTTGAGATTTTAACTGGTATACTAAGTACTGGAAAGGGTCTTATAGGTCTATTAAAGGTGCTCACAAATTCTGCTTAACTTAATATTTTTCCAAGAAAAAGTCGTTCATTTTTCCAACATCTTTTATGTAATGGACAGCAGCGGAGTCATAGACATATTGTTAAGATTTCTTATCACTAGGAATGATAAAATAGCTCTCAATAGAATACAGTATATTATTATTCTATAAATAGTACAGTTGTGTTATCCCTTCAAAATTTGTATACCTTTAAATAATATTTAGCAACCCGTGTCTTCTTCTTCATCTTGCGAGGGCTTAATAACTGTATTAACTCATATAAAAATACCTTTATTATCCTAAATTCATTCTGTCTTGGAAATAAAACGTACCCTGGACGTTAGGAGGGTTGTCGCCCTTGGTATCCATGGCAACGGGGCTATTTTATGCGGCTCATGTCGCCACTCCCCACTCCCAAGGAGGCTATAACTTCGTGCCCCGGAATTACTTGGGGGGATCCGGGTTGTTATCCTTGAAACTTATTTAAAAGTAAACGGCTGGTGCTTGGTTATGTAAGTTGAAAATTGATGATTTAATTTATATAAGAACTGCATTGTGTTATCCTAGATGGTTATGTTGAACATGGAAAATAAATTTTAATCTTGACTCAAGTGAATAAATTCCAAGGCAGAATGAATTTAGGATAGTTAGACAAAAGACCATTTTGAAGAAAGCATCAATTCGCGAGTTCGCTTCTATAAACGGTCGGTATTAATAAGGTATAAATAAAGAACAATTCGATTGCCGATTCCTGAAATCTCGTTAACATTCAATAAAGTATTCAGCAAATGTTAATAATGAAATGAAAGTTATTTAGAAACAGACATATGGTTCACAAAGGTAGCTTGAAAATCGTGTCTAATGAACTATGAAACACGACAAGCGGCAATTAGGTCCAAAATACACGACTAACGAGTCGATATTGCTGTCCCGGTCTATTTTTGGATGAAAGAGAGAAATGCAAGATCCTAGACAGAGGCTTTTATTTTAGGCAGATATTGTAGACCCCAATAAGGTTTGGTTGGTTTGGTACATAATTAGTGAAGGGGAAGTTATTTGTGCCAATGTAGATAGAGAATTAGAGATACAGTGGATGAACCTGTAAGGTTTCAGATGCTTTCCAATGATGTCAATGTAAGGAAATTTATAGTAGTCGCGTAAAATAATTACATTCGTTAGAGAAACTGACCTAACTTCGTCTGCTTTCAAAAGGTATTATTATCCATTTGTCGTTAATGTTCTATGGGTTGTAAGATGATTTTTTATCCTTGCTCGATTAATGAACTATCTGATAATCAAAATATCTTTTCAATTCGAACCTGTTCATAGTAAGAAAAGTTAAGTAATGAATCTTTGCTTTCCTTCATACTGTTATTAAGCTACGCTAAATGTGCTTAGGTAACTTCCTCCATCGAATGACCAAATAGTGACAAAGTTGCAAATAAGTAAAATTCTTCATCAGTTGGAATTAAATGTAATTTCTTACAAATTTTATTAACATCTGTAACTTCCTTCTCAATGAATTTACGAAATAGATTCAGATATATATGGCCATTTATCACGTATATTTTGATACTTACTGCAAATTTTAGAGTAACAGGTTTATAAAAAGCAAAAGTGTTAATATTTATAAAACGAGCAGATGAAGGCTATGTTGTATCGTGTTTTTTTTTTTAATATTTACCGGTTTTTTTTATCACTAACATGCGAACTATTTAGTAGTAAATTATTAGATACACCTTTTGGTGTATCTTTTTCGTAATCTCCACTAGGTTGTTATCTCACTTATGTTTTAAATACACTTTATCTTTTAATATTTTAATGAATAGTTTTTTCGAATATTGTTATGAATATTGCATTATTTTTTTAAATAGTGTGAAAGTGTGATGGAATAGTTCTGTTGAAATAGTTTGTCTTAGCCGTTGATTATATTAAGTTATTAAAAAATGCTGAAAATAAAGTTATTATGAATACCCGCTGTATTTTAAAAGGGAGTATTAAAAAGTACAGTAAAGTGATTATTAATATCCGCAGTAGGTATTTTTAAAGCGAATATTATAAAGCTGAATCATATAATACGGAAGAATGAAAGGAAGCCTGGAAGGCTTAACACCGCTATACTGCATTCCTAATGCACGACGCATTTGTCCTAGATATTCCACATTGTTGCAGACAATTTAGTAGCCTGAAGTGTTTTATACATATGGGATTTATGTTTAAATAGCATTTTAAATTAAGGTGTCCCAGTCCTGTTTTAATATTCGTAGGTTGGATAGTATAACATAATAATTCATAATACAGGTTACTGTTCAAAAGAAAATTATGATGGGCGGAAAGCTACCGCCCGCGGTTTTATACGCCTGGTCAACTCGCATTTCCGGGATTAAAACGTGGTTTAAGCGTGAAGAAGAGACAGACAGACAAGCAGTGTTATTTTCGAATTTATAATGTAGGTATGTTAGGATAATGTGTAAAAAGAATATAACAAAAATACATAATATAACAAGAATATATAATCATTTTCAAGGCCACATCTTATATTTACAAAATTTAAAAACATTAAATTTCGCATTCCCATTTAGGTTTGTTTACATATTAAATTAAATGGCATTGAGTGATTTCTCGCGGAAGAGATACTGGTTCTCGTTGGCGTATAAAATATACGCGTGCTATTTTTTGTTAACAGCTTAGGTTAACAGCGACAGTAAATATTGTCGAGCGCTTTCAATTTCATATAACTCCCTAATTTAAATCCATCACGTAGATAATCTGCGGATGTGAATTTAGCCAAGGAAATTGCGAACTATTGACCCATTTCTTTGAGCTCATTGTAATGCATGCTACATGAGTTCCTGTGGAGTTTTCTCACGTACCACACTGACCATATTATTTGTCAGTTTTGACAGGTCTATATGAACCGTTATTTATTACGAGCTCTGTGGCTAGACATATTTACGTTTGGTTTGGGTATAGGTATGTGATTGCCGAATATGTTTTGTAAAGTAATTTTAAAGATCTACTGGGAAAAATACTCTACAGTGTACCATTAGGTACCATGTGTGAAATTACATTTTTACATATAATTTGCAGCTGAAGCAATGTTTTGAGCTTTGTTATTGAAATTGAATTCATGTCGCTTCCTAATTCTGATGTGAAATTCAGTATTATTTACTAACTTGTGAAATTTCTCGTCAATCGATCTTATTACTTTTGTTAATGTCACCATATATGGCAAACATTTCGCATTCTAGCTGTACTCATCAAATTAAGAGCTCAATCAAAACAAGTTTACGATCCATATAGTCAGTTGACTCGGAACGTTTCATACCTCCGTCCTTGTGTGTAACCCAATTCCACAGATTATGTCACTAACAACAGTGTCACGTTACAAACGTCAAACTAGATTTGCTTCATTGGATTCGGATAAACAGGCGTTATTTGATACGTGTTTAACTTCATGAAATGCTGTTATGAATAATTGCAAATACGTGTTGTGATTAACGTTCTAAGAACTGGAAAAGGTTGATAGAGGTTGTGGGAATGTCTGAAGATGGAACTATTTGGAATAGAGTTTATGTTAGAGCTTTTTTTCAAATTCAAATTCATTTATTTGCCGTTTGCAGTTTTCCAGCATGTTTAGCCGTTATTAAAAGCATGCAAATCCTACTAATATTATAAATGCGAAAATTGTGAGGATGTGTATGTATGTGTGTGTTTGTTACTCTTTCACGCAAATACTACTAAACCGATTACAATGAAATTTAGCACAAATATAGAGGATAACTTGGATCAACACATAGGGTAGGTTTTATCCCGGAAATCCCACGGGAACGGGAACAATGCGGGTTTTTATTTGAAAACGCGGGCGAAGCCGCAAGCGGAAAGGTAGTTATTTATACATGTATAAAAATGTATGTCACTTAATTTTAATGTGTCATATAAATCAAAAATGTCAAATGTTTGACTGATTACACATCATAAATCTGTAGTCTGTAGCTGAATATATACCTGGGAAATATCGTGTGAAGATACGATAGTAACCTAAGCCATCTATGGATAGAGGACTAACAAGTTCTGATCGTCGAGGGAAATTCATAGGAAACGAAGCTGTTAAAACTTTACTTGTACTATATGGACTAAACGCGCTTTGGAAATAAGTTCAACTGAAGAAGACATGTTGGTTTAGTTTAAAAACTGTCTAGGGAGTAACATGCGACTGCCTATTGAACGAAAATCACTTTATTAATAAAATCTTTATCATTAGAATTTGTGCATCTAGCCTAATTTATAAAAATGTCTACCTATGATTTCATTTTTTTTTTTTTTTTTTGTGTGGTGTCTCTCAATGTTAGCCAGAAGGGCTTCTACATTTTAACGCGGACGCGGGGGTGAACTGAAGGTTCACCCTGGTAGCGACATGCACAAGGGCGTCCCCCCTTGACGGGGACCACGAACCTCGGCTTGAGCTGTCGCTTGAGTGGAGGAGGCCAGAAGGGCCCTAATCGGACGGGCTATGATTTCATGTAAAGACGTTTGTCTTTATGGGTAAAGTAGTGTAAGTAGTGTAGTAAAACAATTGATTCATATTAGAATCAAAATAGATCAGTAGTATCTACCTATCATTTAAACTTACAAGAAATATTGAGAGGAGTATTTTAAGCGGTTGATTAGTCACCAATATGCATTATGGTATCCGATATCGGATATCCCTATAATGACCAATTGCGAAACAAACTGGTTCCGACCTGTCACTCCCACGCTGCGCCCTGCATACGTTTCCTGTATTTCATCATATTTTTTTACTATACAGGGTGTCCCAAAAAGTAGTGATGAACGGAAGCTGGGAGGTAGAGGACCTAGAGGGCTATCCGAATCACCCCCATGTATGTAATGCGATTTTTCGTATTTTCGGAGTTATGACGTTTTTTTTCAATTTTGTCACCTATCGCCGAGTACGATGAGATTTTCACTCATGGTGACGTCAATTATTGCGGTAGATGCTTGATTTTTTTTGTGTGCTAAGCTGAAAGATAGGACAATTCAGTATGGTAACATTTATTATCGTTAGATCTTCGAATGGAATAAAAAAAAAGAATTAAATGCCAAGAAAGATAAAATTACCCAGTATGTTCACAACTTCAAGGGCCCATAAAAAAATAAAATCACATAAAAAAAGTTTTCCATTTGGCTTTTAAAAACTTGCTCTATCTATCAGGTAGCTACCCTAAAAATTTCATTTTATTATTCAGAAGGCTTCGATCGAAAAATTGAAATCTAAATTTGGTACGTGCAAAAGTTGAATTAACATTATCTTATATATAAAAATGAATCGCAAAATGTGTTGGTAAGCGCATAACTCGAGAACGGCTGAACCGATTTCGATAATTCTTTTTTTATTATATTCCTTGAAGTACGAGGATGGTTTTTATGTAGAGAAAACGTAAATATGTACCACGGGCGAAGCCGGGGCGGACCGCTAGTGATTAATAAAAACAAATTAAAACCAATAAATAGGTGTTTAATTACCAGAATTTTTTTTAAATAACCCCGCTGTTGCTCAATGCAAGTGCGACATCACCGTAAAAAGTTGTCTTTTAAATGCTGAATGCCCTATTATCATTTTTAATGGTTTCTTCTGAATTTCCGGGTTATTTCGTCCAAATTGTGGCATTCTCTCAAGTAGCCGAGGTCTTTTTAGTATCCCCATTGAAACAAATCAATGGGGTTTAGGTCGAGGGACCATGGAGGCCAGGCTTTAAGGCAGGAGTCACCGGCGCATGCGCAGGCTGCAACAACCAATCCATCTTTCAGGGTATCTTTGCCCTTTAGCCTGGCCTCCACGGTCCTCGGACATAAACCCTATTGATTTTTTTCCGTGGGGATACTACAAAGACGAGAGACTGCCACAATTTGGACGAAATTACCCGGAAATTCATAGTAGCAGAAGAAACCATTAAAAATGATAAAAGGGCATTCAGACATTTAAAAGACAACTTTTTACGGTGATGTCGCACTTGCATTGAGCAACAGCGGGGTTATTTTAAAAATTTCAGGTAATTGAACACCTTGTTATTGGTTTTAATTTGTTTTTATTAATCATAATGTTAATTCAATTTTTGCACGTACCAAATTTAGATTTCAATTTTTCGATCGAAGCCTTCTGAATAATAAAATGAAATTTTCAGGGTAGCTACCTGATAGATAGAGCAAGTTTTTAAAAGCCAAAAAGAAAACTTTTTTTATGTGATTTTATTTTTTTACGGGCCCTTGAAGTGGTGAACATACTGGGTAATTTTATCTTTCTTGGCATTTAATTCTTTTTTTTATTCCATTCAAAGATCTAACGATAGTAAAAGTTACCATACTGAATTGGCCTATCTTTTAGCTTAGCACACAAAAAAATCAAGCATCTACCGCAATAATTGACGTCACCATGAGTGAAAATCTCATCGTACTCGGCGATAGGTGAAAAATTGAAAAAAAACGTCATAACTCCGAAAATACGAAAAATCGCATAACATACATGGGGGTGATTCGGATAGCCCTCTAGGTCTTCTACCTCCCAGCTTCCGTATATCACTACTTTTTGGGACACCCTGTATATTGTTATGTCGTTTTTACGGCTGTTTCTACACCTATAGATGTGTGGTATAGAGCACTAAAATAATTTTGATACTTTTACCGTGTGGGCATACAGCAATTAACTGATGAAGGTACTTTAAATGATGAATGATAACAAAAACAAAACTTAGTTTGTGTTTCCTATGATTATTTTAAATTCGAATACATTTAAAGCATTTGAAAAAAAAAGTTGTTGGATTTTCCCTTTTTAATATGTGTAAATGGACAGGTCTTCAGCTCGTATTTCTAGAAATGCAAACGTATGAATAACTGTTTTTAATTTCTACTTTCTAATAAGCATTTCTCGTCTGTTAACGTTCAAGTTATCAAAATGTGGTAATGTATGATTAGGTTATCAGAGATAAGTTTTTACTATTTTAATAGGCTTGATATTGGAAATATAGGTGTGATATCGTCATTTTATGAAATTAGTCATACTGGGTTCAGACACAACCGAAAAAGAAATGGATTGGATAAAGGTATGTTTGAAAGAGCTCAACAACCGTCAAAACATACTTAGTTCTGGATTGCCCAATTTTAAAACAGGTTAAAAATGCAAGATAAACGGCCGATCACACTGCTCGCGGTAGTGTGGATTTTTTTTTAATTTTTATTTTGACAGAATTGTTTCAATTCAGATTTCTTAAACATTTCTTTGAATAGATTAGAAACTACAGTAGTTGAATAATGAAAAAAATCTATAGAATTTGTATGGTAGGTATATAACACATGGTATTTATGCTAAGTATAGAAATTAGTAACTGAATTTTTTAATCACTACATAGTATAAAACAAAGTCGCTTTCCCTGTCCCTATGTCCCTATGTCCCTTTGTACGCTTAAATCTTTGAAACTACGCAACGGATTTTGATGCGGTTTTTTTTAATAGATAGAGTGATTCAAGAGGAAGGTTTATATGTATAATAACATCCATTAAATAGTGGAGAAGTACTGTTATTTTTGAGGTTTCTAATGTGATGTCGTAAAAAATTACATTGTTTCCGCTTATATTGCAAACGCAGGCTGAACCCTACGAGTTTTATCAAAATAATGTACTAAGAATTATACACATTGAAAAGGTCTACAGAAAAGTCCGCGATGGTATATGTCTATCTCTTATGGATAACCCACAATAACATTTTTTTGTAATTTACTTTTTACGACAAATAATAGCTAATTTTCGAAGCGATTTTCACCAATACAGCATTAATCCTTAACCAATTAAATACCTTGAATACATTGTTCATTTAATATAGATCTATATGGCCCTTTACACCGTATGATTTAAGTGAATATTTTCGAAGATATTACAGATTTAAAAATTGCGGGACGTAGCGTTTGCGGCGGTACCGGCCGGCCGCGGGGCCGCTATGTTTTTATATACAACGTTCACAGTTTTTCTGTAGTGTATTTAGTATCAGCATTGCACCCGTGCGAAGCCGGGGCGGGTCGCTAGTATAATATATTTAAGTAATGAAGAATGTTACTAGGTATGCCAAATCCCTTGAAATTGTGTCTCAGTAAAGCCTGTATGTATACAAATACACTAGTTTTTGTCGTAGTCAAAAATACCAAGTAGTTTTGATTTTATACGCATTCAAAGTTTCGAAAAATATCGAGTCCCGCTAATAGTCACGTGACCGCTTGTGACGTCACGTCACAACGCACCGCGCGGCCGCGTCCCCGCGCGGTGTGTATAAAGCAAAATTACCAATCTTCTATTGGATGATACGTGTAATATTCAAGACCAAATCTAAAAAATAAAATATATATCAAACTAGATGATATGTTCAACGATTCTGTTTAATCAAAAACATAAAATATTAAAATTTACTCGATAAAAAAAAATTACCAAGTTAGCTCTAATTTCCACACTTTTACGTTTTCTACTTGACATGGTAATACTTATTATGATTTTTTTTTCATAAACAATTATATTAAAACATTTGCAAGATATTCGTCAATCATTTTGTGTAATTACTTTTAGTTTTGGTTTTATTTTTGGCGCTCTTTTTTTCTCGAGATAAACGTTTGGTTTTGTCACGATAAAAGTGGTTTATCGCAGATAAAACCAAAACTAAAAGTAATTACTCAAAATTCTCTGACAAATATCTTGCAAATGTTTTAATATAATTGTTTATGAAAAAAAAATCATAATAAGTATTACCATGTCAAGTAGAAAACGTAAAAGTGTGAAAATTAGAGCTAACTTGGTGATTTTTTTTATCGAGTCAATTTTAATATTTTATGTTTTTGATTGAACAGAATCGTTGAACATATCATCTAGTTTGTTATATATTTTATTTTTTAGATTTGGTCTTGAATATTACACGTATCATCTAATAGAAGATTGGTAATTTTGCTTTATACGCACCCTAGTATCAAGTCGGCAGCGCTGAAGTAGGTGTTATAGCTTGCGCAGTATTTTGATGGGTTTTCGTCCGCGAATTTCGTTAATAGTCCAATAATAGTAATTATTATTCGTTTAATAAAATAACAGTCATACCAAAGTTTCATCTTTATTTAATAGTTTCTCAAAATATTCTATACGATTGCGTTTTTGCACTGCTGATCTCTGAGGTTTATCTTCATTTTCCTGTTGACATTTGAATTTGTGTGGAACTATACCCTGTTTTTGTTTAATTCTTCCCCCGACCAACTTATATTTTAGTATAGTTCTCCATATCATTCTCAACTTAAAACAAGAAAAAATCTTACTAGCCATCTACCTATACTTAGCCCATACGAGCAGAGCAGAAGCACAGTCTAGTATAGATTAAAACTTGTATAGAAAACAAAGGATAACGCAAAACAGCTGCAATGTTCTCAAAATATTATAATATGTAGCTTACTTCCTTTGCAACTATAAAAAACAACTTATCCGGCGAATTGGTAGTTGTATTTTTACATTTAGGAACAACACATGATTTTCTGGTATTTGGATTGGACATTTTTAAAAGTATTTAATTATAATTTCGACGGCGCGGGCGCGCGATCGCTAGCGGACTGAGTGAGCCAGATTGAGCGTGTTGTAGTGTGACGTCACACCATCACCGGGCGTTTACAACTTGTTTTACTTCTAAATCGGAAAATAATTGACGTATCGAAGCAATTTTTTCACTAGTAGTATTTATTTTTGACAGAGAATATGGAGTGCTAATAATCAAAATTAGTGAACATTCTCCATTGTGATATAGAAACTATGACTCTTTAAAGTTTTAAAAGTTTTAAACTTTAGAAGAGACGTAACTCGAAGTTTAATTTGTGTTCTTGCGGTATCAGTTTGTGCAAACAAATGGTGGAAACTTCACTTATTACTTCATCCTGCTTAGTTACTGAATTTGGTTCTGTTCTTAGGTAAATATACTTTTTCTGTTCTTAAGTAACGACTGTATCTGAAACATGTACATGTATGTTTTTGCCTTTAAATAAAATCGATTTTCCAGAATAATTAGGTTTTAGAATTAAAGTTATGTTGTCCTACTTTGTATTTAAATCAACATAGGTACTCGTATTTTAAAAAGTGATGGTACTTCTAAATAAAAATGATACGTAATAAAAACAGTAGACATAATAACATAATGCTGTCTCGTGATTGCATTTACATATCGGATCAAGAAACGGCATTCCTTATTATTATCATTGACTTCTCTTTTATTGGAGTCTATTTAACATAGTGATTAGTCTATAAGGTCGATGTCACCTTTACTTTGATTACACTACTTTTCAGTCATTCCTTTTCAGCTTTTTTTTTTGTTCTGAATCTTCTGTTTCTCGTAATTTATGAAAAAGAAATATTCTGACGTACAAATATCGATCGATAATTTTACTCTGTTTTGGTTTTCTACATTTAAAAATAAGTAGCACAATTCATACGTATTTATGTAACAAATGTACATGTTTATTTATATAATATACCAAGGCCAAGTTCATACTAATAGGTCAATGCAGAAATCTATTTATCCTACATATAGAATAGTGCTATAATAATAAACGCTAAATTTAACACCTAAGGTGTGGATTATTTTTCTAGAGTAAATCAATACATGTTATACAAGGTCTGCTGCATGGTCATTGCGTATCTTGTTTGTGTATTTGTATTTATCTTAGATATTCTCACTTTATCAGCTACACATGTGTGTATATTATTTTCAATAACCGGTTGTATTTCGAAAACTGATAAATTTCGGAATATCATTTTCAATCTCGTAAATACCCCTAAGTGTTTCACAATTTTGTATCCGTTATTTGATTACCTTATTTTGCAAGGTAAATTATAACATTTATGGAAAAAAAATGTAATAAGTATGCAACTCTAGGTTCAAATTGATTAGCAAGGAAAGAGCGACACTGGTAAAACATCGATAATAGTTTCTATAGCCTCAAACTTACAGTCCAATCTCCCTTTTCCACAGAAAGAAGATCGAATCGCTGGGCAGAATGACGGCTATGACGCAGGAGGAGATGGTGGCCGGCGCGCGGACGGTCGCCGCCGGCCTGGAGGCGCTAAGAGCGGAGCACACACAGCTGCTGGCAGGCCTGGCTGCGAACACGGACCATGAACACGAGAAGGCGGCTCTTGTGAGGAAGAGCATTGATGCTATCGAGCTGGGGCTGGGTGAAGCGCAGGTTGGTAACGTTGATGTAGTCAAGTAGCTTGATAAAGGAGTAGATGTTAAGGAAAAATCGATAATGTCAATAGTAGGATAAATCCTCGATAAGTTAATTAGTTTAAATATACACACCGGCACAATTAGCGGAACAGAAAAAAAAGTGAGACTATGAGATAATAATGCATATATTTGACGAAAATGTAATTAGATACAAAATAACAAGTTGATTAACATCTTTTAACAACGACTTTGAAAAGTCTTCGTTATTTTTTATTGAAAAATAAAGAAATTTTAAATAAGTGAAATTTTTAGATGATTATGAACCATCACAAAAAAATAAAAAAAGTAAGCATTAAATGATTTGGCAATAAAATTAAAGCAAAATTAATAACGAGTGTTTCCCCCTCTTGCTCTGATTACGGTTTCCATTCGTCTGGGCTTGCTACAGATTATGTTATCGATGATTTCTTGAGGCAACCGCTCCCACTTCTCAAGTAATGCGTTTCCAAGTTCATTCAGATTGTTGGGGGGTGGCATTCTGGATTTAACCCTTCTTTTTAGCAAGTCCCAGACATGCTTTATCGGATTCATATCGGGGGAATTTGCTGGCCACTGCATCACCGGTATACCTACGTGGCTCAGATATGCCTGTAACGATTGTGCACTATGAGCACGAGCATTATCTTCCATTAGAATAAAGTCGTCACCAATAAATGGGGCAAATGGTACAAAATGTTCTTCTTAAATGTCTCTGATGTATCTATCTGCTGTCATGGTCCCTCCTGTGACTATCGCTAACTCCGTGCGAGCTCTCAAACATATCCCTCCCCAAACCATAATCGAGCCGCCACCATAAGCCACTGTGTGTTCAAAATTAGACTATATTTGGCGTTCTCCTCTGTGTCTCCATATTCGCTGTCTCCCATTGATCTGTTTTAAAAGAACTCTGCACTCATCAGTAAAGAGAACCTGCTGCCATTCGTTCAAATCCCAGACGATGTTCTCGCGTATCGGTTTCTGTTCCGCTAATTGTGCCGGTGTGTGTACCTTTTAAAGGTTGGTAAAAAGGTTGTTTAGTCACATTTGGAAACAGTTGAAAGAGCAGCCTTATGGATTTTCTGCGAACTCGAAACTAATGGTTTAAATATTAAACATGGCAATGGCTGCCAGAATTCGAGCATACGTAACTTACTGCAAAGTTGGATTTGGCTCAAAGTTTATAGGTTTTTAGGTTTATAGGCGGACACTAGCAGAATTTTATCAAAAGAATGTCAATGTCCTTTAAACATTTCGTCGTGAACTTTAAAGCCATTTCTGTGCCAGGTTCCGAGGATATTGACTCGTTTTTGATACGGAAGTGCTTTTATAGCCTTGTTGCACAAATACTCCTTAAGAGGTCAGCTCGAATGCGGACGAAGTTAACGGTGTTCAATGTCACGGTCTTATCGCGCAATAGTTTAAGTAAATGCCGTCGTGACTCACACATTTAGCGCCGTAAGTCGATTATGTAACACTGAATTGGATTCTGAAGTCTTTCAGAGATTAATGTTGTTATTGTACTACATTGTATTATGTAGAAATTTTTATCGTTACTAAGCTGGTCAGCGTGGTGGAATATGGTCTAAAGTCGCAGGTACATGATTGCTGTGACGTTGCATTAGAAGCAAAATGATAACGATAGGATATTAGGAAGAAAAAATCCGTGTCTCTCTTCATGACATTCTGATAGTATGAACTTAGAAACCTAGTGCAGCCTTCTGACCGTATATTTAACTGAAATGGACTAACAAATGTTTTAAGTGGGTGGTTAAATTATCGCCTTACATCGAACTGAAATTGAGAAAAAAAACATTGTAACCAACAGAATATTATGTTTACGTAGATAATCAATAAATTATTAGACTTCTTCGGTCCGTTACGCCATAAACCTGACCACTATACAAGTACCTGTATCCTATTTCTCGTATCCTGTTTCGTTTTTGGTGCTGTTATGTAAACAATAAAGAATTAATTCGTTATTACGCAAGCATTTCCCAAAAGTCCCGTATAATAAAGCATTTGAGTATCTCAATAAGCGCTTGGGAAGTAATTAAAACTGGAGCATCGTCAGGCCACTCGACCCGTCGGTCATACAGCTGGTCGCTGGAGTACTTTCAGTTTGAGGTTTACACACGCTCATAATTTGGGACTGTTAGGGTGTGCTTGCTGCTTTCATGTGGAATATTAATCTGAATACTTGATGGTTTCATTGCGAAATTGCATAAAACGGTACGTTATTGATAAGCAAAGGGATCAATAAGCTACGGAAATCTAGTGACGTAAGTTGGGGTGTTGTCGCAAATAGTTTTTCAAAATATTTCAATTATAATAGGTGACACAACTTCTATTCTCTTTGGAATATGTCAATAAGATAATATTGATTGTGAAGGTATCAGCTAAATGATAGCATTAAATATGTAACATGACCACTTAAAGCTTAATTTCATATGAACCCATGACATTACGTAGTGTCCAGAACAAATCGATTTTTTTATTCTTGAATTAAGTACCTTTCACATAGACTAATCTTTGGTTTACATCAGGACGAGGTCAGTTAAGGGCTAGTATCTAAAGAACGATTATTGTTTGTAAAGAATGTTAAACGTAGGTATGCAAAAATGCTTATTTAACTTTAGTTACTATGCTGTTTATTTGTTATAGTATTTAATCAGAAAATTCCAACTCGGTCATGGAGAAATTGTATACTTAAGTCGCGTGAAATTAAATGCTGTATTTAATAAGGTTAATTGTTTCTATAGATGGTAAGATTTGGGTGATTTCGGCATAAATGTTTAGAAAAGAAAAGTAATTAGTATTATAACGTATTTCATGTCATAAAAAAAATTTTTTTTGAACTCCACTTTACCTACGTGTTTGGTATACATATTCAAAGTTGTATTTAGTGTCAATTGTGGAGGCGTTAGTATATTATACATAGTTAAGTAGATAAAAAATAAAAATTATTTTGAAGACTATATTTGAATCACAACAAATTCAAAAATTATTTTCTACAAACCCATCAGGCTTAATTTCGTAACCATCCATTAAAATTCAATATTCCCCATAACCTTATATCTGCAAGATAAACGCGGTAAACATAAAAGCAGTATCTATCCCCTCTATCGAAAGCAATACTCTATTCGGGTCGCACTTTTCATGTATAACCTCAAAGAGCTTTTGATACGCGGTACTGCCCTATATTCTCTTAAAGGATCGTGTGTTGTAAGTGGAACGGTTCATTTTCATGTTATAATAAAAGTAGATTGGAAAGAAAGAGGTAATTTGGTGGAAATTCTTTAGTTTTTAGGTTAGGGTCTTATTATGATGGATTAGTCTGCATATTGAAGTGATATGAGGTAAAGGGTCGAGTAAGGAGAACTGACTGAAACTGCAGTGAATGGCCGCGATCTAATCTAATGAAAGTAGATATTAAAGACTTTTTAACGGATTTTAAACGCAATTATATTATTTTCCCAACGTTTAAAATCCGATAAAAAGTCTTTAATTTCTAAATGTATAATACTGGCGTAAAATCAAACACTAGAAAATACTAATAAAAATATTTAATTCTTAATTATAACTACAACAGTCTTATTAATTACATCTTCTTATCTTACATCGTGGTAAGAATTCATTCTCAATGGAACAGAGATGACATTAAAGAAAAAAAATAGTGCTAACAAAATTTCGCTTCTTACTTAGTTACGAATTATTACAAAAATCCCTCTGCTTAATTTAGATCAAACAATTTTTGTGTTTGAAAATAAAGTGTAACATTTTTGACCTAAATATGAAGAAATATTATCTTTAAATCTGATGCCATCTGCTTGGCACACACTCCTAAATATTATCGTATTTTATTTTTAATAATGATCTTGAGCAATTTTCGTCTAACCCCTAAATGTTCCAAGAATTCTTCGAACCTCAAAGAAAAGTGTTCATTTCATGAGAAACAGTTTTTTTTTTCATAATATGCTGAACACTGATTACAAGTTTTCAATTTAATAAATGAAACAAATAACTACCAATGCAATTAAATAACATTTTGAATAGATCACTTTTAAAATCCGTTAAAAAAATATTTTCATTATTTCATTCTTAATTATTAAACGTTAAGCAAACTTATTGCATAAACAAAACACAAACACAAAGGGCTAACTCGTTCTCTGTGTACATACAAAAATGTGATAGTGGTGCTTATCAACCCCTGTGTGCGTAAGGCGCGGGACATATACAAGCGGCGCGGCGCGCCGCGGGCGCGCTGCCGGCGTGCATCGGGTGCGCTATTGGCATTTTGTATGAAATAATTTTGGAAAGGCGCAACCTTGGCGCAACCTTGGCACAACCGTGGCGTGCCGTCTCGACGCCTGTCCAAAATTCTTTCATACAAAATGTATAAGAAGGACGTGGTGCAAAACAGATTCAAGAGGTGCGCTTATGGCACGCCCGCGCCCGCGCCGCTTGTGTTTGACCCGCGCCTAAGGGATGCACCGGGTTGTTGAACTCTACGAGGGTGGGTAATTGCCGACTGGCCTATTAGTAATTGGTCGAGTGATGTTTATTATTGTGTGATGCTATTTGCTAAATGTGGAGGCTTGAAATTTAGTGTGGGTTTTGTTCCATTCATAAATATATACGAGACGGGAAGCATGATGAAATCATTTAACGATTAGCAAAAGACTAGAAAAGTCATGTAAAACATACATTGTAATATAATTGATACTCTATTGTGGAAGACCTTGCACGAATATAGTGTATAGACAGTTCGTACAGAATGCTCTACACCTCTACATTTCATCGGTTATGGTTTTTTAATATTAAGTAAATTTAAACAATCGACGATCATTTGGCGCCAAAATAAATTAGATTTGCAAAAGATTTCATGCAGACGTTTGTTAAAATTGTGTATCGTGTAATTATTTGAATATTCATTCGTGAAATCGCACCCAGCTACGTACGTTTTCTATGTAACCATTATTCCTTGACCAGTTTTTTTAACCTCATAAATTGTTCCATTTTCCTCAGTGTATGATAAGTTTGCTGTTAACTACATATTAAAAACGAGACAAAACAAACTGAAATGAACTTTATTTATCTTTAATTCCAGGTGATGGTAGCGCTTGCATCCCACCACCAATCCGTAGAAGCAGAGAAACAAAAGCTCCGCACTCAAGTGCGTCGTCTCTGCCAAGAGAACGCTTGGCTCCGTGATGAATTGGCCGCAGCTCAACAGAGGCTGCAGGCCTCCGAACAGAGGGTCTCGCAGCTCGAGGAGGAAAACAAGCACTTGGAGTTTATGGCCTCTATACGGTAAGAGAACTTCTAGATTGTTCCAGATTTAGGCTTGTATTCTACCAGTCTTCGGTAGAAGCAGAGAAACAAAAACTCAAGTGCGTTGCCTCTGAGAATCTTCCTTCCTTCCTCCAAATGCTTATTCTCCAAGAGAACGCTTGGAGAATAAGCATTTGGAGTTTATGGAGTTTATTTTTGGTTTATGGTAAGGGAACTTCTAGATTGTTCTAGATTTAGGTTCGTGTTCCACTACCTGTAGAAGAAGTAGAAGTAGGAAGAAGAAGATAAACACTAGCTAAAACCGCTAGAGTATTTGTTTGGATTGTCTGTCAGTTGAAACTGTTCCTATAAAGATTTTTCCTACCAGGTTGCCTGGCAGAGATTGCTGTGCAGCAATAAGGCCGCCTATTGTGCAAAATTTTTGTATCTCATTAATTTGTACCACATTTCCTACATTATTTTGTACAATGAAGTGTTCTAAATAAATAAATAAATAAAGATTACCAATGAATAAATATGTTGTTATTATATTTTGAAATATCGGTTACAGCGACTAATAAATAATGTATAAAATCTACATAAATATGTGTTATTTAGGCCCAAGGGCATAAGTATGTGATAAAACTGGTATTTAATATTGGTAATGAAACTTTTACACAGATTATACAAATCAGTTTGATTAATGTGAAATAAAGTAGTCAAGTTCATTAATTTATTTATGACACGTTGAGATTAATTGTTATTATCATGGGTGGCTTTAAATGTGTGGAAAGAATTATGATAAAAAATTATGAATGAAATTTTTAATACGATGAATGAGCTCATTGATGTTTTAAATCTTAAAACGTGTAAACGTTATATTGTGATGATAAAAGATGTAAAACTTTAACTGTACTGGTTTCGTCACATTATTTAATAAATTATTGTATCAATCCCACCATCACCACTAAAGCTCGTATCTTTATGATGTTTTTTATGGAGCCATTGTACTTTATTATACCTACACAATAAATCACACCATCAACATTATATTCTAATACCAATATACAGTTCGTGTGTTTGAAATTGAACATCTCCGAAATGGCTTGACCGATTGTCATGAAATTTTTGTGCATATCGGGTAGGTGTAAGAATCGAAGAACATCTCCTTTTCATTACACTTAGTGATAATAGAAAGGTAGAAAAACATTTGCTGTGAAAGCTAATCCATACTTTCCATACTTAATATTAAAAATGCGAAAGTAACTCTGTCTGTCTGTCTGTTACTCAATCACGCCTAAACTACTGAACCAATTTTCATGATATTTGGTATGGAGATATTTTGATACCCGAGAAAGGACATAGACTACTTTTTATCCCGGGAAAGTGACGCAATCCCGGAAATCCCACGGGAACGGGAACTATGCGGGTTTTTTTTTGACTGCGCGGGCGATGCCGCGGTCGGAAACCTAGTTCCTTTATATGTCCCTGAATACAAAAAGCATATTCCCTGCATTTAATTATATATTTTTTGTTTAATTACAGTAAATACGACAGCGACATCACAGAAGAGAATGATACCAGCCGAAGTGGACAGGCGGACAACAAGCGGGACGACCCGATGGTCGATCTGTTCCCAGACGACGATCATGAGGACAATAGGAATAATAAATGTGAGTTTTTTTAAGATTATCCATGAAAAAATAGCTTAAAATGTGTAATTAAAGTAACTTGTGTAAGCCTACTATGTCGTAAAGGTGAAAAGATTCTTTTCGGCTGGAAAATTGTCGTTGAAGTGTTGCTAGAAAAATAAATATTGGGAGTTTGGTCTTTGAATTGTTTGATTAAATAGCTTATCTGAGAAACTATTGGTTGGAATTAATGATATAGTTTTGTGTTGGATAGTTCATTTCTATCTTTTGGACAGATACGTACAATACATGACCAAAAATGTATCAAAAATGACCAAATAAGAGTTATATTGTATAGGCAATTCTTAATGAATATTAGATTGGGTTTATTATTGAAGAGATATGCAAATTATCGTAAGGTCATTGCAATAAATTACGTTACGTTTTCTACCTCTTTAATCACTCTATCTATTAAAAAAAACCGCATCAAAATCCGTTGCGTAGTTTCAAAGATTTAAGCATACAAAGGGACATAGGAACATAGGGACAGAGAAAGCGACTTTGTTTTATACTATGTAGTGATTTATTATTCTTGTATTGTTTTGTTTCATGTTGTGCTGTTTTAATTGTATTCTGTGTTAATTGTGCTTGTGGAGTCAAATAAATGATCTTTCTTTCTAAATTGCAGCCATGTCCCCCACACCGCCATCTCAATTCGCGCAACAAGTGAACGTCGGCTATGAGATTCCAGCCCGTTTGCGAACATTACACAACCTAGTGATACAATACGCGTCACAGGGCCGATATGAAGTGGCTGTACCACTGTGTAAACAAGCCCTTGAGGATCTGGAGAAGACATCTGGTCATGATCACCCCGATGTGGCCACTATGCTGAATATTTTGGCGTTGGTTTACAGGTAAGAGACGTTTATGGCATTTTTAGGCCCTAAAAACGGCTTAAGTTTGGAGAAAGGCGTGATCCAGCTCTAATATACAGGTAAGAGATGTTTTTGACGTGACAACGTCTTATAATTCGATAGAGCCGGCTGCACGCACGAAAAAACATGACTCATGCGGCGTTACCTCGCTCTGAGACGTTCCATGTAAGGCTTGAAGTGCAAGCGAGAGCGCGGAACGAGCGATAAAGAAGCACAATCGGACGTTGTCACGTTCAACTATCGTCAGTAAACCGACTTTACAGACAACCAATTTTTTCAGGCTTCAGCATGTGGTTTCTATGAATTTGACATTAAACTACCTCAGAAACTTTGTCATATATACAAACTTTAATGCACTAAAAATGGCAGAAGTTTGGAATGGTCAGTATATGTATGTGTCATTTCATCATGATCTTAAACAATGGATCTTAAATAATTATTTTGCTTGCTATGAATGATGAGTCATAGTTCGGGACTCTGTGATTGTCTTGTAGAATAAGATTTATTTACTGACTACTGATATGTATAAACGATGCACCTCAAAGACAACATGAATTGTATTATGGTTTGTAGTTTGTACCTAATTCGTCCAAGATAATTAGGATTACTTTGAACGATACCTTAGCAAAAGTTTTTTATTCACACATAGGACATATAGAAATAATACAATATATTTTTGACTGACCGGTTGGCTTAGTTGGTAGTGGCCCTGCTGCCAAGCCAAAGGTCATGGGTTCGCTTCCCACCCGGGGCAAATATTTGTGTGATGAACATAGATGTTTGCTCTGTGTCTGGGTGTTAATTATCTATATAAGTATTTATTTAAATTTATATATGTATGTTTATCAGCCATCTGGTTTCCATAACACAAGCGAAAGCTTAGTATGGGATCGGATCGTGCCGTGTGTGAAAATTGTCCTGAAATATTTATTTATTTATTTTGTTTATAGGGATCAAAACAAATACAAAGAAGCGGCGAATCTACTGAACGACGCTCTATCCATCCGTGAAAAGACGCTCGGCGAGAACCATCCAGCTGTAGCCGCTACTTTGAACAATCTAGCCGTTTTGTATGGAAAACGAGGTATGGATTGTTTGTATGTGTACCTTGTTTAGTACCCTGATAAGTTGTAGTGTATAAGTAACGCTTATACAGCGCGCTATCTGTCATCTGTCAGATTTTAGCGAAATTTTGGTACTGAATGTAGCTTCTACACAAAGTATTTAGGTACCAAAAGATACGTTATAAATTATTTATTTGGTAATTATATGATTTTCGAATACTTTTTAACCCATTGAGCCCCGATCGGTCCACGACACAATAGATTTTCTATTGTGTCTGTGATACCGGGGATTATTACGGGGGATTATTAATAAGTATCTATTTATACCTAGATTTAAATACCTATTTTAACACATTTTTATTAGCTTCATCTGTATGTTTTTATGTAACCGACTCCTTTAAACTCGATTTTGACCCACTTTAAACAGACAGGTCTAATTCAAACTTTGTACACTTATGAAGGATCGGTGATAATACAATAATTTCACCATACACATGTACAAAACCTATTTTACCATATCTTTTTTCGTTCACAGGCAAATACCGTGAAGCAGAGCCGCTATGTAAGCGTGCGTTGTGCATCCGTGAAGCTGTGCTCGGACGCGATCATCCAGATGTCGCGAAGCAGCTTAATAACTTGGCACTGCTTTGTCAGAATCAGGTGGGTAGTTTTGGACAAAAAAGAAGTAAAAAAAATCACAAAAAAAATATTTTTTTGGCTTGAGAATCTCGCGCTGGTGTGACGGCACCAATATATACTTTTTTTAATTTGATATTTATGTTTTATAGCATTCAAATGGTTTATAAATGAGACATTTTTGGAAAAAATTTGATCATGAGGTTGGTTTCGAACCTGCCCCTTTCGCCATACCGGTGACGCCCGACCTCTCGGCCTCACGGGATCTCGACTGAGCATCGAATTTAATCATTTCATCAGTTATGTAAAAAAATCTCCACTTTTCTTGTATGAAATCATAAATCAACCGTTAAAAATACGCACACAAGTGACTTTTTTTGAAGCGTTATATTAAGAGCCTATGTATTTTTAACGTGATAACGTTTTTAAAATCGTTTTAGTCGGGTGACATGTTCAGAAACTTGTGTCACACCAAAACCTCACGAGCGCGATCGCAGGTATAACGAGAGAGAGACGGACCGATCTCCCGTCTCATCTCGAGCGCTGCCACCAATAAGACGTTATCACGTAAACATCTCGATCGTAAACCTACTTTACAAACAAATTTTTTTGGAATGTCCAATAAATTACTCATAATATTATTTCCCATTTTCCAGAATAAATACGAAGAAGTCGAGCAGTATTATCAGCGCGCACTTGAAATTTACGAGAGCAAACTGGGCCCCGACGACCCCAACGTCGCCAAGACGAAGAACAACCTCGCCTCTTGCTATCTTAAACAGGTGGGCTTTTTTTATAGTAATAAAATGGTTATGAATACCTATTTAAACTCAAATTCTAACATTTATTTATTCATTTAGACTTCCTCTAGAAGCACTTTTGAATCGTCATTACATATTTTTAACATTTACCACCGATTCGGAAAGCAGTATCTAAGGAGAAGAACCGGCAAGAAACTCCATAGTTGCTTTTTTAATCATGTCAGTATTACAATTTAATTTTATAAAATACTAGCGGTCCGCCCCGGCTTCGCCCGTGGTACATATGAAAAATAGATGTTGGCCCATTCTCAGACTTACCCGATATGCACAGAAAATTTACATTATATAGAAGATGTAACTGCATATATAACAATATGCCAAAGAACTGTCCTGTGGTTTTTACGCGACAACACTCGATGGGATTTCAGTTTGGTTTGTTTCTACAGAATATTCTATTATGACGCAGTATTCGAAACCGGGTCTGTTGCAATAAATTTTTGCTACAAAAATAATAAATATTTTTTTGCAAATCGGGGAAGTGAAGTTATACCACAGGTTTTACTTCGAATGTTACTTCTTAATAGAAATGCAATTTCAGCACATTATTCACTGTATATCAGCTTTGTTAGTATCTATATAGGGACAATAGTCTGCTATGAAAGTATATGCATACCTACTTGGGTTATTTATTTAATTTGATCTCTAATAAAGTAAAAACGAAGTGTTGATTCAAGTGCCGAGTGCGTGTTTGGATAGAATAAGATGTTTTATTTTTTAATTCTATCAAACAGGGCAAGTACAAAGAAGCGGAGACGTTGTACAAGCAAGTGTTGACTCGGGCGCACGAAAGGGAATTCGGAACTATTGATGGTAAGTCTTTGTAATATTATAATATACATTTTTAGGTTTTTTTATATTTTTTTGCCTATGATTGTATGATGATTTGTGGATAGTGATGCTATTTTATACGGATTACTTTTATCTCATAGTATGATATTATTGTATCTGACTTTGGATACCAGCAGAATTGATATAATTTAAATAATTCTAACAATTTGCTTCGTTTGATAAATACATTGTATTTTGTTCTATTTTTTTTTCTGTATTAATTATTAATCCGTTTTACAAATTTTATGTTATTTATTTACTTAACTTAACAGTAACTATTTACCATTTTCATCCAAATATATTTGTTGTTTGATGAATCTATTGTCGAGCCAATTTAATAGGCAACATTTGACGTCTATCAATTTTATCTTCGAAGAGAGGTAACCTGCTTAAAAACATTGATTAAAGTGAATTAATCGATACGGATTTGAAACATTTGTCAATCGAATTTATTAATTTATGATGATTTTTGTTCACAAGTAATCAATGCATTCGATTCTAGATGTCAGATCTCGATTTTTAGAGTAACATCTCTGGTATTTAAAAAGAAAAAAGGTTTATTGACACAAAATTGTAGCGACGTCAGTTCTTCAATTCAGAAATTGTTTATTATGTTTAGAATGGTTCATCAGTAAAATGAAATCTTAAAATTACTTGTATCGGTCATTATTATTATAAATATGTAATCGTTATTGAAAAAAGTTAAGCAAATGTGCAGATCTAACAGAAAGAAATATCATGTTATTCTATGTTGTCGTTACTAGGTTACGTTGTAGAATTTTGTTGAACTGTCAAATGTTGCCTATTAAAATGGCTCTACTATAATGTTTATTTAACGTTTTAAGTATATATTTATTTTATAACAGTACCCTTGTCCTTTGTTAAGTGTTTATCTTTAATTTACTTTTGTTGTTTTAAATTTTTATTGATTTCAGAGTATATAGCGTCATTAAAAAAGCCAAAAAAATAACAAATCGTCCCTATAACATAATTATCTGCAAACTAAAAGAAGATGTGCAATACGTTATCACTGCATTCCTATATCTTTATAGTTTTAAGAATTATTTTAAATAGTTAATAGTATAAAGAAAGGGTGAATTCAATTTATTAATATTATATAATATTGTCTTGTAAATAATACGAAGTAAGAATGATACAATCGAATTTTCTTTCTATATCCTTGTCTTCCATTTTATAGTAAAACAATAATAAAAGGAAAGTCGAAAGAAATTCATTTTTATAAATATAAATATAGGAAATTCACCCTTTCTTTTAATATAGATAAATAATTGTCTATAGTGATAAATGCCTCGAAGCTATTTCATATAATACAGACAGCCAAAGTTTTTAATAAAGTCTGAATGATACAGAAACAGAATATACAAAATACAGGGCTATGATATATTTATACTGTATGTAGATTTGAATTAATTAAATATTTGTTTTACGACATGCACGTAATAATTGGAGTAGGTAAATCATTCGGGATTGTATATAATTTTAATATTTTATTCAAAAAAAAAAAGTTAATGTTATCGACACTAATCTTAACCAAAATAAAAAATGCAATAAAACACGGAAAATATTAAAAATGTGAATTAATTGCATTGTATATTTTAACTAATGTGAATAAAGGATAGAAATATTACTATTTGTCAAATATATTCTGTCCCTTTCACACCGTTGTATTACACTAGTGCAAGCGAGATAGCATGCTGTTTATCGCTTCGATAGAAGAAAAAAATAGATTTCTTGTGATTTTTTTATAAGAATCATGTCGGATTTATCTGCTCCAAATATTACAATAGCATAATACAAAGAAATACATTATTTTGGTAATATTTTTAATACTGAATGAATACTTAGTTACCTGCATGTGATTTTGTATGTAGATATTATTTATATAACAAAAAAAAATCCCTCAATGTATCATGAATTCCTATTTTTTATTTTTCCTAGATCTCTTGTTGCATTTGGTTAATACTCGAATGTTTTTTTGTAGAGATAGACTTTGCTTGCCTTAGAAAACGTAAAAAAAAAATAGAAAGCTTTTTATTGCTATTCGGAGGTTAATTATTCTTAATTAATGAGTATGTTTGTTTTATAAACATTATAATAATGAATCAATTAAATATTTATCATGAAATAAATGTATAATCCATAATAATGAAATGATTATTAATTTGGAATGTTTTTTTCCCTTTTTTTACAAAAAGGACCATTTTTTGCATAATATATTTTTTTATACATTGTACAAATTGTAAACTCGTAATCATAGGGTTATGTCATTATTCTGGTACAATATGTCTATGGATATTTTTTTAATATTTTTTATAAGAAATATGACATTTACAGATATGAAAAGATATGGCGAATAATTGTAAAATGTTTTATGCATGTGATAGAATTTTATTTAATAGTAAAAAGCCGTTATTATTTAAATACAATTTTGCGGAACCATAGAGAATATAAACTTATCTATACCAAAACCATAAACGAGGCCATAGAGCATAGAACTTGACTGTGAAATTAGCGTTTCGCAATCCAAGTAGAAAATTAAATTATATTTCATCGCTTCATTCTTCAGATATTATTTACTATGTAGTTCCCTTTTTCAATGCTAGCAACCACGCACGCCTTTAGATTTTTTTTTTTTTTTTTTTTTTTTTATATTGAGGGTATTACGACCTGACAAGTATTTGCTCGCTTTGAACGATATTCATTCCTTTTTCGTGCGCCGCAACATACGGACGTCTCAAATAAGTGCAAGTTTCGTCATGTTGAAGAGAAATTCGAAGGAGAAAATTGATTATAGTATGAAGATTAGGAAGTTAAAGAAACATAAAACCTATAATATCATCTTCGGAATCCGAAGACGACACAAGTAAGTACTTACTTTGGAGTTTTAAAGTGTCTTAATTTCGATCTGTAATACGACGAATGAAAGTTTCTTATAACTTACGAAATTGAAGCGTTGAAAAATATTCAAATATTTTTCGTTTATACCGGGAGGTTGTCCGAGATGGCATCACAAAGGCAATTTAATAGCTCATGATTTCTAGAAGTGAAATAATATGTATTTACATATTACTTTATGCCGGGAGGATGTCCGCGATGGCATCACAAAGGTTATGTAATTTTTTACTTTAGAGTACATACTTAAGTATTATTAATGTATTGAAATACATATTTATACCGGGAGGATGTTCGAGATAGCATCACAAAGGTAATTTAATAGTTCATGACTTCTAGAAGTGAAATAATATTTACATATTATT
Source organism: Colias philodice (assembly GCF_061535455.1). Taxonomy (NCBI): domain Eukaryota; kingdom Metazoa; phylum Arthropoda; class Insecta; order Lepidoptera; family Pieridae; genus Colias; species Colias philodice. The sequence continues at coordinate 9,790,757 of NC_143092.1, forward strand.
CAATTTATGCCGGGAGGATGTCCGCGATGGCATCACAAAGGTTATGTAATTTTTTACTTTCGAGTACATACTTAAATATCATTAATGTATTGATATACATATTTATACCGGGAGGATGTTCGAGATAGCATCACGAAGGTTAAAATCGAAAATTTTTAATAGAATAAAAAATAAAAATAAAAGCCGGGAGGATATCCGCGATGATATCACAATGGTATTTTTATTGGAAAATTATAAATCTTTATTGGTACATATATAATTAGTAATTACTTGTTTAATAATTACCAGCTTACCAGGAGGCTATTCGAGATATAATAGCACGATGGTTTGTTAGTTGAATATCAACTTATGTTAAAAAATATAATAACCCTAAATCATAATTTTATAAGTACCCTCGATAACAAAACTTTTTGTTACCGGATCCAGATATCCTATAAACTGATCCACCGACAAATTCTTTGCCGGGAATTATGTACAATACGACAGATCCAGCTGCGCTTCAAGCAAATGAACCAGTAACGGTTGATACCACGGCCCCTCAATCGGAGCCTGTCGACTTGGATCCTGATATCTTAGCAGCATTGGGTGAAGCTAATGATGTGATTCCAGAATATGGTGAAAAAATTCACGAAAGTCTCGCCAAAATATGGTTGCCGATCCTTAAGAAAGTTTTCTAAAAACTTATTAGATTCCCGAAAATTG